>NC_056612.1:29484581-29497081 GCF_018340385.1 Cyprinus carpio | reverse complement strand
TCTCCAAGATACTTTGAAGGACCTATCCGAGAGGTATTACTCAAACCACTGGAGTGCGGTTCCTGAGATGCCCTTTGTCAGTAGTGTTGACAGGAGGATCTGGTGGTTAACCGTGTCAAAAGCAGCAGATAGATCAAGCAAGATAAGTATTGAAGATTTGGATTCCGCTCTTGTCAGTCTTAGGGCTTCAACAACTGAGAGCAAGGCAGTCTCAGTTGAATGTCCACTTCTGAAGCCAGATTGGTTGCTGTCAAGGAGGTTGTTCTGTGTGAAAAATGTAGAGACTTGGTTGAATACAGCTCGTTCAAGTGTTTTTGCAATGAAAGGAAAAAGGGAAACTGGTCTGTAGTTCTCTAAATGAGATGGGTTGAGGGTGGGTTTCTTAAGTAGTGGAATTATACGAGCCTGTCTAAATGATGAGGGGAAAACCACCAGTGTGGAGGGATATGTTAATGATGTGAGTGAGTGCAGGTACAACTGCAGGAGAAATGGCTTGAAGGAGATGAGATGGAATAGGATCAAGCGTACAAGTAGTTGGATGATTAGAAAGGATGAGTTTGGAGACTTCTGCCTCAGAGAGTGAAGAGAAGGATGTGAATGAGTGTATGTATGCTGGTGAGATGTGCTTGATGGATTGTGGTGTGGAAAATTGTGCACTGATGTTTTTAATTTTATTAATGAAAAACGTGGCAAAGTTGTCAGCTATAAGAGATGAAGCAGGAGGGGGAGGAGGAGGCCAAAGGAGCGAGGAAAATGTTTTAAAAAGCATGCGAGAGTTAGAC
Organism: Cyprinus carpio; assembly: GCF_018340385.1. Taxonomy (NCBI): domain Eukaryota; kingdom Metazoa; phylum Chordata; class Actinopteri; order Cypriniformes; family Cyprinidae; genus Cyprinus; species Cyprinus carpio. The sequence continues at coordinate 29,496,299 of NC_056612.1, read as the reverse complement.
GAATTGTTAATTTTGTTATGGTAGTATGTCCTTTTAGTAGTGGAGACATTAGCAGAAAAGGAAGAGAGGAGTGATTTATACACATTAAGGTCAGTAGTATTTTTGGATTTGCGCCACACCCTTTCAGCAGCTCTTAGCTTAGAACGATGTTCACGTAGAACATCAGATAACCAAGGGGCTGAAGGGGTGGTACGGGCTGGCCTGGAAGACAAGGGGCAAACAGTGTCTAAAACAAGATGTAAGAGTGGAGCAGAAAGTATCAGTAGCACTGTTAGCATCAAAAGATGCTAACAGTTTAGGGGAAGGAAGCGAAGATGAAACCATTGCAGATAGCTGGGAGGGTGAGAGTGAACGTAGGTTACGTCGAAAGATGACATGTGAAGGGGTAAGTGATGTGTCAGGAACCATGTTGAGGTTAAGAGTGAGGAGGAAGTGATCTGAGGTGTGCAGTGGAGAAACCAGTACATGATCAGTGGAGCAGTGTCATGTGTAAAAGTGGCCATAGTTAACACTCGATTGAGGAGTAGCAGTAGTTGACACTCGGTGAGAGATCAAAAGAGGCAAGCAGAGTGTGGAAGTCAGCAGATAGAGGTTTATCTAGGTGGATGTTGAAATCTCCAAGCATAACTAGGGGAGTACCATCCTCAGGAAAGGATGTCAAACGGGGGGAGTGGGAAAATTAGAAATTATTGGAGAGTGCTGCAGGTGTAGCAGTGTCCTCTGGTTTGAACCAGGTCTCTGTCAGGGCCATGAGATTAAGCTTTGAATGACTAATAATAGAAGTAATGAAATCGGCTTTGTTTACAGCAGACTGGCAATTCCAGAGACCAATAGAAAAAGATAGTGTATTAGCAGACATAGGCAGAGTGTGCAGGTTGTTAGGATTGCGCTGCCTACATTGTGTGATGCGTGGTTTGCGAGTGGTAGTGATAGTAGGGATCTGGAAACACACAGTAATAATTGGTTAAAGAACACACTTTACTGTTTATCACAACAAAGGTCTAAGCAAGCGCACGACACTGACAACGTATGTGATAGAGTACGAGGCCAAACGCAGCACGTCTCAACACAGTAAACAAACAAGCGTTTCCTAGCAACGACAACTGCGCTAAACACTAATGAGACAAGAAATAAATACACTTACGATCTGCTTTTAACTTCCGCTGATTTAATTGCTTCTCTCAAAGGGTATTTCTATACACTGTCTTTTGCTAGCGCTTGAACACACTGTACTGTTTATCACAACAAAGGTCTAAGCAAGCGCACGACACTGACAACGTATGCGATAGAGTACGAGAATTACGATTATAATGTTCACGATTCAATTCAATTCGATATCACAATGCATCACGTTTATATCAAATTTACTTTATGCATTTTTATTAAATTATATAAGCAGTCTTTTTTTTTTAAACCTTTATTTTTACAGGCAAGTCATTAAGAACAGGTTCTTATTTACAATGGTGGCCTGACAAGTGGAATAACCACTTAGGAAAAGGGAAGTAGGGCTAAAATAAATACAGAACAAAAAAAATATTATGTAGAGAAGCAACTGCATATGTCAGTGAACAAGTATGATATAATAGTTTTGAAGGATGAAATTGAAATTAGTTTATCCGATTTGAGAATATTTTGCAGAGCATTCCAGTCGCAAGCGGCAGCAGATTGAAAAGATGCAAGACCAAACGCAGAGTTTGTTTTGGGAATGCTTAATTGAAGTGTTATATATTTTTTTACATTTACATTTATGCATTTAGCAGACGCTTTTATCCAAAGCGACTTACAGTGCATTCAGGCTAACATTTTTTTACCTAACATATATGTGACAGGCTTTGGCTGCAGCAGGTGACCTGAGTAAGGAGGTGAATGGCCAAGAAGGGTCTTATAAATGAAGGTGAACCAGTGAATTTTACGGCGATTGTGAAGGGAGGGCCAGTTAACAGATGAATATAGAGCACAGTGGTGTGTATTGAAAGGAGCATTTGTGGCAAACCTGATAGCGGAATGGTAAAGTCACAGAAGTCAGTGAATTCTCAGCACATAGAGACTCTTTCACCTAGATATCACACTATAGAGACTATGTCTGTTCCCCGGGCTAGAAAATTAAAAAAAAAAAAGGCCAAACCAATTTTAGAGCAATAATTTAATTAAGGTTCAACAAATAAAAAACAGATGCAATATGGATAAACAAATGATAAAGCTTGGCTTATTGAATATCAGGTCCCTTTCTACGAAAGCACTTTTTGTAAAAACAGTCTACACCCCAAGATTACTGTTATAAACATGAGCCACGTCCAAAAGGTAAAGGGGGAGGTGTTGCTTCAATTTATAACAATGTTTTCAGGATTTCTCAGAGGGCAGGCTTCAAGTATAACTCATTTGAGGTATTTGTGCTTCATATAACATTATCCAGAGAAACAAATGTTAATGATAAATCCCCTGTGATGTTTGTACTGGCTACTGTATACAGGCCACCAGGGCACCATACAGATTTTATTAAAGAGTTTGCTGATTTTACATCCGAGTTAGTGCTGGCTGCAGATAAAGTTTTAATTGTTGGTGATTTTAATATCCATGATGATAATGAAAAAGATGCATTGGGATCAGCATTTATAGACATTCTGAACTCTATTGGGGTTAGACAACACGTCTCAGGACCTACTCATTGTTGAAATCATACCCTAGATTTAATACTGTCACATGGAATTGATGTTGATGGTGTTGAAATTATGCAGCCAAGCGATGATATCTCAGATCATTATTTAGTTTTGTGCAAACTTCATATAGACTAAAATTGTAAATTCTACTTCTTGTTACAAGTATGGTAGAACCATCACTTCTACCACAAAAGACTGCTTTGTAAGTAATCTTCCTGATGTATTCCAATTCCTTAGCATATCCAAAACCTCAGAACAACTTGATGATGTAACAGAAACTATGGACTCTCTCTTTTTTAGCATTTTAAATACAGTTGCTCCTTTACGCTTAAGGAAGGTTAAGGAAAACAGTCTGACACCGTGGTATAATGAGCACACTCGCACCCTAAAGAGAGCAGCCCGGAAAATGGAGCACAGCTGGAGGAAAACAAAACTAGAGGTATTTCGTATTGCTTGGAGGGAAAGTAACCTATCCTACAGAAAAGCATTAAAAACTGCCACAAAAAGCTGCTCTGTCAATTCTTCGTCATCAGTTAGGAACCTAGGTGTGCTATTTGATAGCAACCTTTCCTTAGAAAACCACGTTTCTAGCATTTGTAAAACTGCATTTTTCCATCTCAAAAATATATCTAAATTAAGGCCTATGCTCTCAATGTCAAATGCAGAAATGTTAATCAATGCGTTTATGACCTCAAGGTTAGATTATTGTAATGCTTTATTGGGTGGTTGTTCTGCATGCTTAGTAAACAAACTCCAGTTAGTCCAAAATGCAGCAGCTAGAGTTCTTACTAGAACCAGGAAGTATGATCATATTAGCCCGGTTCTGTCAACACTGCACTGGCTCCCTATCAAACATTGTATAGATTTTAAAATCTTGAATGGTTTAGCACCTCAGTATTTGAACAAGCTCTTGTTATATTATAGTCCTCCACGTCCGCTCCGTTCTCAAAACTCTGGCAATTTGATAATACCTAGAATATCAAAGTCAACTGCGGGCGGCAGATCCTGTTTACTATTTAGCGCCCCCAAACTCTGGAATAAACTACCTAACATTGCTCGGGAGGCAGACACACTCTTGCAGTTTTAAATCTAGTTAAGTGAAGTGAATGAAGTGAGATTCAAAGTATGGTGACCCATACTCAGATTCGTCTTGCATTTAAACCCATCGAAGTGCACACACACAGAGCATTACACATACACTGCAAAACACACACCCGGAGCAGTAATTTTACGCTGCTAATTGGGGGTTCGATGCCTTGCTCAAGGGCAACCTAAGTCATGGTATTTGGAGAGAGAGAACTGTACATGCACTCCCCCCCACCCACAATTTAGGCGAACTGCATTGGGACGTCCGACTTCTAACCATTAGGCCAACGACTTCCCTAAAAACACGGATTTGACCGGGACCCATCTCTTTAACCTGGGCTTACACATAGCACACTAATACGCTACTAATATCCAAATACAGGATTTTTAGGCATTAGAAGAATCTTTAGAAGAATGGCATCTACGCTAAATTTAGTCTGTTTTCTCTCTTATTCCGAGGTCACCATAGCCACCAGATCCAGTCTGTATCCAAGTCAGAGGGTCACTGCAGTCACCCGGATCCAGTACGTATCCAGCCCAGATGGTGGATCAGCACCTAGAAAGGACCTCTACAGCCCTGAGAGACCAGGACATCTAGAGCCCCAGAGACAGATCAGCCTGGAATTGAACTGCTGGTTTCATCTGGTCAGAGGAGAACTGGCCCCCCCGACTGAGCCTGGTTTCTCCCAAGGTTTTTTCTCCATTCTGTCACCGATGGAGTTTTGGTTCCTTGCCGCTGTCGCCTCTGGCTTGCTTAGTTTGGGACACCTCATTTACAGCGATATCATTGACTTGATTGCAAATTATTGCACAGATGCGATTTACTGAGCTGCATGATGACATCACTGAATTCAATGATGAACTGCCTTTAACTGTCATTTTGCATTACTGACACACTGTTTTCCTAATTAATGTTGATCAGTTGCTTTGACGCAATCTTAAGCGCTAAATAAATAAAGGTGACTTGACTTAAAGAGCATCAAGTTTTGATAGAGTGTAAGCAACCCTGTATATAGTGTCTCCATAGTCTAACATAGGTAGAATGGTCATTTGAATAAGAGTAAGTATGGCAGAAGTGGTAAAGGAAGAGCGGTTTCTGTAAAGGAAACCAAGCCTGGCTTTGACCTTAGATTGCAGCTTTGATATGTGGATAGAGAAAGAAAGTGAAGTTTCCAACCAGATGCCCAAGTAGTTATATGCAGTGACTTGTTCTAGAATAGCCCCCTTGCAGGTGGTGATGTTAAAGGCAGGAGGAGGTGTAGTACCCTTACGGTAAAACCACATGATTTGTGTTTTGGAGGTATTGAGAGTGAGTTTGAGTTGTGTTAAAGACTGCTGTAGTTGGTAAAAGCTATCTTGCAGGGTAGCTTGAACAGCATCAGCGGAAGAACCTGTGGCATAAAGGATTGTATCATCAGCATATAAGTGAATGAGTGAATTACCAACTGCCTGGGGAATGTTATTAATATAGATTGAGAAAAGTGTAGGGCCAAGGATGGAGCCTTGGGGGACACCCCTGGTGACCGGGAGAGAATGGGAGAAAAGGTTTTCAAATCTTACACGTTGAACCCAGTGAGAGAGATAATTTGAGAAACAAACCAGTGAGTGATCAGTGACACCAATGCTGCTGAGTCTGTGGATGAGTGTGTTGTGGTCCACAGAGTCAAAAGCTTTTGCAAGGTCAATGAATATAGCAGCGCAGTGTTGTTTGCTATCTAACACAGATGTAATGTAATTGAGCACTTTAGTGTTAGCTGTAACACAGCCATACCGTGATCGGAAGCCAGACTGTGCCCCGGAGATGATACCGCTCACATTAAGATGATTGATTAGTTGTTTGTTGACAAGTTTTTCCAGAATTTTAGACACACAAGGCAAGATGGAGATTGGCCTGTAATTGTTTAGGTCAGCCTGATCACCGCCCTTATACAGAGGAAGCACAACCGCTTCTTTCCAAGCAGGTGGAATCTCGGCTGTATGAAGGGAGAGATTAATGAGGGCTGTTAGAGGCGCCGCAATGACAGGGGCAGCAATTTTAATGAAAAAAGAGGCATGATCATCTGACTCAGCTGCTTTATTGGGGTCCAGAGGGGTCAATTCCTTCAGGACTTCCCCCACTAAAACAGGCCGGATGGAAAAACTGTGAGGAGGTGCTAAAAGGCTGCAGGTATTAGAGGGCTGCAGGGGCTGTAGCAATAGGGTTACCTTCTTGGAAACAAAGCCAGAATTTATGAAGTGGTGATTGAACGCTTCAGCCATGGAGTTTTTATTAGGGGCAACTGTGTCATCCAATTTTAGGGACAATAGTATGGTCCAGGGTATTGTTTTCAAGTTTTTTTTACTGTATTCCAAAATGCTTTTGGGTTCGCACCACAAAGTGTGAACTGTTCTTTAAAGAAGCCAGCTTTAGCCTCCCTCACCACTTGTGTGGCCTTGTTCCTAATTTGACGAAATAAAAGGTTGTCTTTAACAGAATGTGTCTTGCGTGCTTTGCGCCAGGCTGTATTTTTTTTGCTGAAGCAGAACAGCTAGATCACAATTAATCCATGGGCTGTTGCGTTTTTTTATGCATATCTTTTTGTTTGAGGCATGTTTGGGGCAGTAAGAAGATCTTTAAACAACAACCATGCATCATTCACGGTGGGAATCATGTTGACTCTATACCAGCTTACATGGGTCAGATCATGTAAGACAGCTTGAGCATCAAAATGTTTCACAATACATTTAATAGTGATTACGACAGGCTGTTTGACAGATGGTTGTTTTCTAACACAGGCAATGAAACAGTGGTCGCTGAGGTCATTGCAAAAAACACCTGATAGGTACATAAGTGGGGTGTTTGTAAACACAACATCTATCAATGTGGGCTTGTCACAACTTTTTGGGTTGTATCTAGTAGGTAAGTTTATGATTTGGTGAAGGTTTAGGCAGTTAAATTGTTGTACAACTTTCTCAGGGGGCTTAAGCATGTCCCAGTTTAGATCGCCAAGTATGATCAACTCGGACCTGGTGAAAGGCACAAGAGCATAACTTAAGGCCTCTAGGGTACATGCTGGTGCAGCTGGAGGGCGATAGCAGCCAGCCACAGATAAAGAAAAGCTGTTTGATACTTTCATGTTAAGAACAAGAAGATCATACTGTTTGGGTATATATTTCCACATATCAGATGTTTTGTCCTGTTCTGAAAACATAACTGACTGTTTACATCAGTTTCGTATGATAAAAGTAGATGCAAATGCATTTAACCGCAGCCGCAAGCTTCAGGACAAACAAACACAAAGCGCACGTGAAAGTCTGTCAGTACGTAAGTTTGTGCATCTAATACGTACTGCACTCCAAATGGCAGAAATGAAAGCATATCTAAAGTAAAAGACTAAAATAACAGCGAGTGGAAGCACAAGCAATGCACACGTGTCTCACAGCACATATTCTTTAATGAAGCCGTTGTTTTTTGTCTCTAGAGCACACACATTCCATATGGGGGAAAAAGCCAAGCTCTGATTTAAAATAGAGAGTGGATTTTAAATACTCGCGTGACAAGTGTGTATGCTAATGACGTCATAGGCTATAATCGATTATGGTCTATTACTGTATCAATGCAGCGATTAATTTCGACAACGCTAACCAAGAGTCAGTGAGAACAGCAGGGAGTGACCGCAGCGGCCGACACACACCTCACATTCAACCACTCACACACACACACCTCACAGTCAACCAAAAACACACACACACCTCACAGTCAACCACTCACACACCTCACAGTCAACCAAAAACACACACACACCTCACAGTCAACCACTCACACACACACACCTCACAGTCAGCCAGACACACACACACACACACACACACACACACACACACACACACACACTCACACACACACACAGACACACACACACTTCACAATCAACCAAACACACACACACACCTCACAGTCATCCAAAAACACACGCACACATACCTCACAGTCAACCACACACACACACACCTCAAACAGTCAAACACACACATACACACACCTGAACTGCCTTTAACTGTCATTTTGCATTATTGACACACTGTTTTCCTAATTAATGTTGTTCAGTTGCTTTGACGCAATCTTTTTTGTTTAAAGCGCTATATAAATAAAGGTGACTTGTATGGCGTTATTTCCCTGTCAAATGTCGAGAGCGCATTATTGTAGCGCGAAAGTAGATTAATATAATGTGCGAGCGCGAATCTCTCTGCTCGCGCAGGAACTGCTTCGCTTCTCTCAGATACACGTTGCTCTTGTAAGAATTTTCTCTGGGGTCGCTCAGAGAGTATGCCTGCACTTAAAAAGTGTTCAGTGCAATCGCGAATCTCTCCTCTTCGCTTAAAGTAAGCGTGTATGTGCTTAGACTGTGTCCCGTGCGTTCGTGCATGGCCAAGTACTCTTCTCTTCGATTTCTTTCTCTTTGCTCTTGGCATAAACGCTGTCAAAACGGCAACAGCCAATCAGAAATAGGCTTCAACGACTGACCAATGAAAACGCGACATCGTACATGGAATCTTATTGGTTGATATTGAACCGCACATGGAATACGTTCACTGAAGTTCAATCAAGACGAGCCAAGATGGATCCGCCGAATCGACGATCTCAGGTAACCAGTTTTATTGTTTTGATGTTAAATATGTCAAATGTATCTTAGAAATGTCTGGGAAGAGGGCGATTGGATTATTTTACATATAAATTACCTAGACTGTCAACCACATTGTTCACACTACGTGCCATGCCCATTGAAAGTGAGATTTTTTTAGCCAAATATATTTGAAAGCCGATTCCAAAAGGCAAAAATAATATTTTACGTCTGATAATTAACACATTGTCTCTTGCAATCACACCATTGATTAAACATTAAGTACGTAGCGAGATCAACTGCTAAATTCAAATCTGAACAAATATTTCGGGGGAATAAGATAAGGGGGCAAACTGCCCCAGTAAAATTATGTTATCTATGGCTGTCACGAATGAAGTGATGTGAAATTAATGAAAAGTGTAATCTGCAATGGATTTTCTTTATCGCGGATTTTGTTTTTATTTATTATTATTATTTTTTTCTGTTTTTATTTATTATTATTATTATTTTTTATTTAAAAAATCTCACTTTCAATGGGCATGGCACGTAGTGTGAACAATGTGGTTGACAGTCTAGGTAATTTATATGTAAAATAATCCAATCGCCCTCTTCCCAGAGCCGGCTCTTGTAGGTGAACGACAAAAGCTGGCTCGCATATCTGAAGAGCCGACTCTATTTAATAAAAAATATAGCCTATAGAAATTAAATCATTATGTAATAATGAAATAATGGATGCATTTTATTTTATTTAAAATAATTGACTAATTCAAAGAACAACAACAAAAAATTATATAGGCCTAAAGGCGCACATATTCGTTTCGACTGTCTGATCAGCATTCTGTTCCTGTCAATCCTACATGAGGTGTCAACCAATTATATGGCATGAGGGAGGGGCCGAGCCATCACACACACACACACACACACACCACACACACAGTGTCAAACTCGGAGAAGAAACCGCATCAGCCCCTCGAAAAGTAAGGCAGCTTGCATTTCTGAATGCAAATCTCTCATAAAATAAAAATATGATCAGCATTGTGTGTGTGTGTGTTCATGCTAGTTATACAAAACATAACTAGTGAGATAGTTCATGCTGGTTATATAACATGGCAAAAAAGAGGGACCAGTTTAATCCTTTCAGTTATTTATTTTTCTTTAATATGGGTTCTATTATGTTGTTCAGATTCAGATTGTATTTGTTTTGTAATGTTGTTGTTTCTATACATTAAAAAGTTGTAATTTAAATGCAAATGTTTAATAGTATTCTCAAATCAAAACAAATCAAAACAAATTTAAAGAAATTGTGAGAAATATTTCATATAATAACATAAAAAAAATTAATTACAAACCTATCAAAACCAAAAAAATACAAAACATAAATATCCTTTAAATATTCATTTGTGAGCCAAAAGAGCCGGCTCTTTTCAGTGAGCTGAGTCAAACAAGCCGGCTCATGAAAAAGAGCCGAAATGCCCATCAACCAATAAGATTCCATGTACGATGTCGCGTTTTCATTGGTCAGTCGTTGAAGCCTATTTATGATTGGTTGTTGTCGTTTTGACAGCGTTTATGCCAAGAGCAAAGAGAAAGAAATCGAAGAGAAGAGTACTTGGCCATGCGCGAACGCACGGGACACAGTCTAAGCACATACACGCTTACTTTAAGCGAAGAGGATAGATTCGCGATTTGCACTGAACATGTTTTAAGTGCAGGCATACTCTCTGAGCGAGCCCAGAGAAATTCTTACAAGAGCAACGTGTATCTGAGAGCGCGCGCCCAGTTCCCGCGCGCGAGCAGAGAGATTCGCGCTCCGCACATTATATTCCGCGCGCGAGGAGAGAGATTCGCGCTCAGCACAATATATCCCGCGCGCGAGCAGAGAGATTCGCGCTCGCTCATTATAACAATCTACCTACAATAAACAACAATCCACACTCGACATTTAAAAAACCATAGACTTGACTTGACTTGACACACACACACACACCTCACAGTCAACCACACACACACACCTCACAGTCAACCACACACACACACACACACCTCACAGTCAACCTCTCTCTCACACACACACACACACACACACACACACACACACCTCACAGTCAACCTAACACACACATCTCACAATCAACCTCACACACACACATATTCACACACACTCACACTTACACACACTCATCTGTAGCTTAAGACTGTTCCAGGTGTGTGTTATCAGGTTCTTCATGTGTTCTTCTGGACTCACATGAGATTCTTCAGATGATCGAAAAAACTTCACAGGCCTAGACTTTCTCTCTCTCTCTCTCACACACACACACACACACACACACACACACACACACACACACACACACACACAGAGTGTTAATGCAGACAGATTCAGATTGTTCTTCATGTTCATAACTCACACAATCACAATCTGTGTGTGTGTGTGTGTGTATGTGTGTGTGTGTGAGAGAGAGAGAGTGAGCGTGCACGGATACAGCTAAAGCTGCACATTTCAAATCAAACACAATTATTTATAGGAAGAAAAGAGCACAGAGACACACAGTTAAGACCACTGAGAGGCTGTGTGTGTGTGTGTGTGTGTGTGCAGACCGGTGTTATGTTTCTGTTAATGAAAACCACGCTGCAGTAACGCATCGACTCTGAGAGGCTTTTGATTACACTGGGAAATGATCAACATCTGCAGCGTGAAGGTCAAACCATCTCCAGCAGCTCCTGCAGACAAGAAACATGCAACCCTCCCACACGACACCTGATGAAGCACCAGAGCCACTCTCCACAAACACTCTTTATTACCTTTATTTATATAACCACTTCTCATTACTAACCTCATCTCACACAAATGACGCGATGTTTGACTAGTTTTACATCTTTCTTTTTTAGTTCAACATTTAAAACTGTTACGTTCACATGTACATGCAGACACACCAGAGATGTACAGTAGCCAGATCTGTGGAGAAATGCTCCAATCGGGTATTTTAAATCGAAATATCTTTGGTTCAAGTGGAAAGACAAGAGGTTAGGCATACAGCAAGAATTAAACAAATAAAACACACCAATTGAAAGATAAAAAGGGAATTCTCTGGTAAAATTACTGGCGTAGGATCTGAAAAGTGGTTGGGGACACATTTTAAATCTCATCAGCCTCTCTTCACAAAACAAAGCAGTTTCAAATTGCTTTTTAACAAGATGCACATGGGACATCAAATGAACATCTACCCACACACACAGCAAATGAAGCCTTTTTTAAACAGAACTAAAGCTAAAATGCTGTTGCAGCTTGCATGACCGAAAACACATTGTTTCTTATAAAACAGAACCTGGATGTGTCTGTCTGTACGTGTGTGTGTGTGTGTGTGTGTGTGTGT
>NC_056612.1:29464581-29482081 GCF_018340385.1 Cyprinus carpio | reverse complement strand
TCATCCTCCCTCCTCTTCTTCATCACCATGGAAACCTGCAAGCATCACCCAGCATTAGCAACCTCAGTCACATAGACACAAACACACACAGAGTTGTACTTGCTGCCGCTAGTTCTCTGAGGTTGGAACAGCAGCCAGGAGGACAGAACCGGATCCACATTGACAGCAATGCCCTGAACACTCACCAACAGCACTGTACCTACAACACACACACACACACACACACACACAAACCATTACTTTAAATGAGAGCTCAAAGCAAGTGATATGCAGCCAAAAATAACATTTTTCTTCAATAAACGTCCATGAAACATCAGCCTCTCTGGTTCTTAAGCAATCATCTTTACCCACAGTTCAGCACTGAGGTCATGCGTCACGACCTCCCATGCTTTCAGGATTTACTGAGAATTCTCTGGCATAAATCAGAACGCCTCAATCATCCGATAAGCTCCCATTACTTCCAGATCGACTTTGGATGCATCTGGGATCTTGTATATCAGGCCCGCAGGCGCTGCCGTGTGCTCTGAGAGCCAATCAGCTTTCAGCATGACAAACGAGGAGCACAGCATGAGCAAGAGTGTGTGTGTGTGTGTTTGTGTGTGTATAAAAGGCTCATGTTTAACATCCTGTTTTGTGGCGCTGCCTTCAGCAGGCTGATCTGCTCTCTCTCCCTTTAAGAGCTCTATCAAGGGAACTTTATGGTTTTAAGAGGCTGTGTGTGAGATAACGCTCAGAAACACACACAAACAGAGCGTCCAGGCCACCTGCAACACCGAGCTCTCTTCCCAACATGGCTCAGGCCCAGCGCTCCGGATCTGCTATCATAAACACGTGCGGAACTTCAAAGCTCCGCAGCCATTGAAGACGCAGCCGTCCGGGGGACGAGCACTTTGATGTAGCAGAGGCTCAGGGAGCGAGGACACTCCTGTTAGAGCAATGCCTGCAACTCAGGAGTCATCTGCAGTGCCCCCGAGACTGTAAACATCAGCGGAGGAGACTCTGTGCTCTGCAGTCAATGCCACACACCTGCGATCGCCTCACACACACACACACACACACACACACACACACACACACATATAATCACACACACACACACACACACACACACACACATATAATCACACACAAAGACAGACACACACACACACACACACACACATATAATCACACACACACAGACACACACACACACACACACACACAATCACACACAAACACACACACACACACACACACACACACATATAATCACACACACAGACACACACACACATATAATCACACCACACACACACAGACAGACACACAGACACACATATAATTCACACACAAAGACAGACACACATAATCACACACATAATCTCTCACACACACACACACACACACGTACACACACACAAAGACACAGACACACACACACACTCTCAAACACACGCACACAATCACACACACACACGCACACACACACATACACACACACCCACACACACACATCATAGTCTCATACATACACACTCATACATACACACACACACACACACACACACACACACACACACACACTTTCTCACATACTGTAGACACAAACACAACAAGTGACATTCCAAAAATGATAATCATTTCAGTTCAGTTGTTCACCTGTTTGGCTTTCTTTCTCCTGTGAAACACACAAGTAAAACATGCGATATCAAACAGTGGAGCACACTGACTTTTACTGTATGGACCGAAGAAAATACGTCACGTTTTGGTACGGCATGAAATGATGACAGAATGATTGTTTTTGTTTAGCTGGGAGTGTCTGCTCTCTCCATGCATTAATCTTAAACCCTTGTTGAGGAACATTTGTGTTCTTCATCTCAATGTGAGTTGATTTATTTGTTTCTTTATCATTATTAGAGTTGTTATATTGGAAAATGTATTTAGCTTGTTGAACCTCATGTTGCACTTTATGTTTTGTTTTGTCCAGAGGGTTTTTGTATCCACTTAATTTTGAGGGCATCTCAACTGGTCAAAGTTTCTGATTTGTTATTCACTTTAGTTTTGGGATTGCATCTGAACTCCTTTACAGACTACCATTTTGGATGATCTTGGTTTTTATTCTTCTTTACATTTACATTTAATCATTTAGCAGACGCTTTTATCCAAAGCGACTTACAAATGAGAACAATAGAAGCAATCAGATCAACGAGAGAACAACGGTATACAAGTGCCATGACAAGTCTCAGTTAGTCTAGCACAGAACACGTAGCCAGTTTTTTTTTAAATTATTTTTTAAAGAATATGATAGATGAGAAAAGAAAAGGTAAGTACTAGTATTAGTTGGTTAAGTGCAGGTAAAAAAGATGAGTCTTTAGATGTTTTTTGAAAATGAGTAAAGACTCAGCTGTTTGAATTGAGATCGGGAGGTCATTCCACCAGCCGAGCACAGTCCAGGAAAAGATCTGTGAGAGTGATTTTGAACCTCTTTGGGATGGAGCCACAAGGCGTTGTTCACTTGCAGAGCGCAAACTTCTGGAGGGCGCATAAGATTGAACTAGTGAGTTTAGGTATGTTGGCGCCGTGCCAGTGGTCGTCTTGTAGGCAAGCATCAGTACCTTGAATTTGATGCCAGCGGCTACTGGTAGCCAGTGTAACCTGATGAGGAGAGGAGTAACATGAGCTGTTTTTGGCTCATTGAAGACAACCCTCGCTGCTGCATTCTGGATCAGTTGCAGAGGTTTGATAGTACATGCAGGCAGGCCCCGCCAGGAGAGCATTACAATAGTCCAGTCTGGAGAGAACAAGAGCTTGGACAAGAAGTTGGGTGGCTTGCTCTGACAGGAAGGGTCTAATCTTCCTAATGTTGTATAAGGCAAATCTGCAGGACCGGGTCATCGTAGCAATATGGTCTGTGAAGTTTAACTGATGATCCATCACAACTCCTAGGTTTCTGGCTGTCCTGGAAGGAGTTATGGTTGACAAACCCACCTGTATAGAGAAGTTGTGATTTAAAGATGGGATAGCTGGAACCACCAGCAGTTCAGTCTTAGTAAGGTTGAGTTGAAGGTGATGGTCATTCATCCAACTAGAAATGTCACTCAGACAGGCTGAAATGCGAGCAACTACTGTCGGGTCATCTGGTTGGAATGAGAAGTAGAGTTGAGTGTCATCAGCGTAGCAGTGATAGGAAAAGCCATGCTTCTGAATGACAGATACTAAAGACGTCATGTAGATGGAGAAGAGAAGTGGTCCAAGTACTCAGCCTTGAGGAACCCCAGTAGCAAGTTGTTGTGACTTAGAAACTTCACCCCTCCAAGACACCCTGAAGGATCTATCAGAAAGGTAGTACTTAAACCACTGGAGTGCAGTTCCAGAGATGCCCATCTTTCTGAGGGTGGACAGGAGAATCTGGTGATTAACGGTGTCAAAATAAGCAGACAGGTCCAGCAAAATGAGTATAGAGGAATACAGAGGTTAGAATCTTCTAACATCAACAATGCTGCGATGAACCAAGGACATTTGCGGTAACTTTGGACTTCAACGTTGGTTGGACATTTAGAAGGTTTTGCCTCCAAGTATGAAAACATAGATAACACTGCTCCATGAAATATGATCTAGAGTTTTGTGAAGTTGAAGTTGTATGCTCTTCTAAAAGGGCAAATATATGTTATTCCATGGTGATTGATCTCCCTTCATTTTATTTATATTGGTAATTGTTACAGATTGGTCTATGATCAGTTTGAACTATATCTTTAAGTGAGACAAAACATTCATGACTTGCATCAAACTTCACATGTCTGCAGCTTCATTAAAAAACAAAACAAAACAAAACAAAACAAAACAAAACAAAAAAACACTTGTAACAAAACTCACAACAAAAAAATTTAGTTACAATTTCTACTTAAAATAAAACCATTTCACTCATTAAGTTTGTAGATCAAAAGGCTTTTAAGATCTTGAGAAAAACAAGTACAGTGTGACGGGACCTGAACACATTATTTCTGAAAGAACGAACACACACACACACACACACACACACACACACACACACACACACACACACACACACACACACTCAGCCTTTCATCTGCCTGATATTATGCCAACACACAGACCAGCCAATCACAGAGCTCTCACAGTCTAATGCTGCACTGTGATTGGTGGAGTAAGCTATCGTTTCAGAGCAGAGAGAGCACCTACACATGTGATTGAACCTCTGAAAACATGACCATCATCCTCACATTCATAACTGATGAAGGAGGAAGCAGAAACATGTCCCTATTCCACCATCAGAAGCCGTTCGACCGCAGGAACACACAACAGTGATCATCAGCCATCAGCCGAAAAGTGGATCAGATCAGATGACTGGAACTGTTAGAAATAAATAAAGAAATGGCGTTCTAATAAGTTCTAAAAGCTTGTGTAGAGGTGCAGTAATGGAGCGGGCGTTTAACGTGCTGCTGATCAGGTGCATGTTTATCTTTGACTTGTGAAATCTGAGTCCCTCCATTTCTCCGTTCACTTCCTCCGAGCGGTGAGTAGGATCCCTGTGCAAATAAACTCCAGCATCGAGCGCATGAGATTCCAGCAGATCTACATGCAGCAGGACACATCTAAGCCGCGCCTCTTATTCAGTCCAGCTGCTGTGAGCGGAAACATGTGCCGCTGCTTTAGATGACTCACTCCGTCTCAAACACCAGCGACGCTCTGCTGCACTGCTGAGATATAACGTAAACCTCAACATCGGTTCTGAATGAGACTGACAGTGAACCAGACCCTGACTGAGAGAGAAAAACATGTCACAACATGACACACAGGAGAACTGAGGATTCAAACCCTGCACCACAGACAGGTCTACAGAGAGACAGACAGGTTCATGAGTGTTGAGTGAGTCTGTCAGAGTTACTCCACAGATGCATTAAATCGGTTTCAACTAATTTACGGGGTTTAAAATTAAGACGAGGTGTTTCTGTCAGAGTGTGAAATACAGCTGCAATTACAAACGTAAAGCAGGAGAGATTATTTACGCATTCCTATAGAGACAATATAGATGAGAGATGCAGATACTGGAACACACGTCAGATTTACTGCTGGACACAAACACGCCGACAGAGAGAATGCAGTAAATCATGCCGCAGACTCCCTCTAAGGGGCGGGGCTTGAGCCACGCAGATTTTGAAATGTGTTCTGATTTAAAGACACTTCAATCAGACAAACAATATCAGACAGACATACACTGATCCATTACAACCAGCGGCAGGCCTACAGTGAGAGACAGACACATACTGAAACATATGGAGAGAGAGAGAGACGCACATTT
Organism: Cyprinus carpio; assembly: GCF_018340385.1. Classification (NCBI taxonomy): domain Eukaryota; kingdom Metazoa; phylum Chordata; class Actinopteri; order Cypriniformes; family Cyprinidae; genus Cyprinus; species Cyprinus carpio. The sequence goes on along the minus strand of NC_056612.1, from coordinate 29,476,779 downwards.
AGAGTGAGACTGTGTTGGTTTATTTGAGTAGAGAACGACCCTCTGTGTGTTTGACGTTTCTGTTCGATGGGCTTTTGTAATTATTTATTTAGAGAGCGGGCAGCCGCGCCAGCGTTTACACTGAGCCCATTAGAGCTGGAGAACAGTGATCACAAACGAGAGCTGTGCTTCTGAGACACACGTATGAGAGCAGTGCATCAGACGTTGGTGTCCGGCGGGACGCGAGCCACCACAGGGGGGCAGTGATGTCACGAGGAAGGCACAGGGTCACAGAGGCTGCAGAGCAGTGCATGATGGGAGTACTCACAGCTGTAAGTGCAGCAGGAAATAACAGCGCAAACTAAGGCCAGAATGTGTCAAACAAACGACTTAAAAATGAGCAGGAGAGAGTGGCACTGCAGACCACCCACAACCACCGTTTACCAGCCAACTAGCTAACTAACTAACTGACCGCAGCAGCCAACACTCCGCCTGTCTCTCTCTCTGCAGCTCCAGCTGAATTCACCAGCCAGCGCAGGAGCTCATACTGCAAACACACACACACACACACTCTGTGGCGCTCCAGAGGGCTGCTGTTTTACAGGCCGCTTCAAACAGAACCTGTAATTACTCATAAGAACTCACAAACTGCTCAAACACACATTCATTACACAAGAACTCACAACACACACACAATTTGACTACAGCATTAAGAGTCGCATCATAGAAACAAGACTTTAATCTTTATAAAGTCAAAGTAACATACACACACACACACACCCTGAACTCATGACAGGACAGACTGAAGGACTCCAAACAACCCTGAGGAACTGAATGAGAACACACTCACACTCACACACACACACACACACACACACACACACACACACACACACACACACACACACACACACACACACACACACACACACACAGACAGTCAGACAGACACACACACACACACCCTCACTTCCATTATCTTCTGTTGTTTTAGTGCTGAGCTCTAGGGCTGTCAAAAAAAAAATTGAAATTCGAATATTCGTCGAATTTAAAATAAAAATCCACACTCAACTGCAAAAACATTCCATTCTAATTTTAGGTGTGTATCAGACAGCTTTATCAGTGGCGCACAAGATGCAATGATGATGTAAGTGTTGTTGCACAGATGTCCACACTGCATTGAGCCAGATCAACGCAAGCAAGGCTGCTGGCCCGGACAGCATTCCTGGACGTGTGCTTAGGGCATGTGCAGAGCAGCTTGCTGGGGTCTTCACAGACATTTTCAACCTGTCCCTTACCCAAGCAAATTTGCCAACATACTTTAAGTCCATATCCATTGTGCCAGTGCCGAAACACTCCTCCCCGATGTGCCTGAATGACTACCGCCTGTAGCACTCACACCTATCATTATGAAGTGCTTTGAGCGACAGGTCCTAGCACAACTCAAGGACTGCCTCCCACCCACACTGGACCCACACGAATTTGCTTACCGTAGCAACAGAAGAAGAGAGGATGCAGTATGCACAGTGCTGCACTCTGTACTCACACACTTGGACAATAACAACACATACAGTATGTATGGATGTTGTTTGTTGACTTCAGCTCAGCATTTAACACTGTCATTCCCTCCAAGCTGACCACAAAACTTAGAGACCTGGACATTAACACCTCCCTCTGCAACTGGATTATGGACTTTCTATCCAACAGACCTCAGCATGTTAGCTCAGGCCACACCTGCTCCACCACCATCACACTCAACACTGGCGTACCACAGGGCTGTGTGCTGAGCCCATTCCTTTACTCCCTCTACACCCACGACTGCAAGACTGTGCATGGATCCAACTCCATCATTAAGTTTGCAGATGACACCACGGTGATTTGCCTCATCAGAGACAACGATGAGATTGCCTACAGTGAGGAGGTTCAGCACCTGGCCTCATGGTGCGCTGACAACAACCTGCTGCTTAACACCAGCAAGACAAAGTAGCTCATTGCGGACTTCAGGAAGAAGAAAGGAAGCACGCACGACCCCATCTACATTAACGGGGCGGTTGTTGAATGTGTCTCCAGCTTCAAGTTTCTGGGAACCACCATCTCGGAGGACATGTCCTGGACCACAAACACCTCCAGCCTGGTCAAGAAGGCTCACCAGTGCCTCTTCTTCCTCAGGACACTGAAGAACAACCAGCTGTCTTCAGCCATCCTGGTGAACTTTTACCAGTGTGCGATCGAGAGCATCTTGACCAGTTGCATCACAGTCTGGTATGGGAACTGCTCAGGCATGGCAGAGGGTGGTGAAAACCGCCCAACGCATCAAAGGGACACCACTCCCTGCTATTGAGGACATCCAGAGAAAACATTGTCTACGTCGAGCTCGCAACATTCTTAAGGACTCCTCTCACCCTGACCATAGACTGTTTAACCTCCTGTCCTCCGGGAGGCGCTTCAGGAGCCTCCGGACAAGGACCAGCAGACTCAGGAACAGCTTTTTCCCTACAGCTGTCTCCTTACTAAATTCTGCCCTCTGTCACCCCCCCCCCCCAACCCCGAACACACACACTCCTCACTCCTCCTCAACACTACATCTGGCTTACAAACAAACAAAAAACAGTTCACTTGTTATTACTAGCACTACTGTCTGTTCTTCCAGAATACTGAATGATCCATTTGCACACTGGAATATTTTTCTATGCAGTTTTTACTGTCCATTGCACTAGTGTAAATAATGTTCATATGCTCATAGTTTCTGCTTATAGTGTACATACACTTATTACATAATCCATCTGTATAGTATGTTCATAGGACACTCATCTATATATCATGCTGATAGTATTTAAAAATCTGTAAATTATGTCCATAGTACTGCCTTATCTGTATATTTATTGTACATTTGTAACATATTGTAGACATTGTATATCCTGTACTTACTGCTTATTGCACTTCTGGTTAGATGCTAACTGCATTTCGTTCCCTTGTACCTTACATGTGCAATGACAATAAAGTTGAAACAAATCTAATCTAATCTAAAAATAACCAAAACAATCCGAGGTTTTTATTTAGTACAGTGGCTTGATTAACAAATAACCAGACGCCACCTGATCTAAATATTCCCTCACAGTTTAATAATAATGACTTTATGAATTTCTTCACTGATAAAATAGATAGCATCAGAAATACAACAACAAATGTAGATTCTACAGCGTCTAATACTTCAGCTTCATTCATCACACCCAAAGATAAACTGCAGTGCTTTACAACTATAGGACAGGAAGAGCTAAATAAACTTATCACTGCATCTAAACCAACAACATGCCTATTAGATCCTGTACCCGCTAAATTACTGAAAGATTTGTTACCTTTAGCAGAAGAACCGCTTCTCAATATTATTAACTCATCGTTATCTTTAGGTTATGTCCCAAAACCATTCAAACTGGTGGTTATTAAGCCTCTTAAACCACAACTAGATCCTAGTGAACTGGCAAATTACAGACCCATTTCAAATCTTCCCATTTCAAAAGATGTGTCTGCTCAATTGTGCTCCTTCCTGCAAAAAAAGGATTTCTATGAAGAATTTCAGTCAGGTTTCAGGCCCCACCATAGCACAGAAACTGCACCTGTTAAAATTAAAAATGACTTGCTTCTTGCGTCAGACCAAGGCTGCATCTCATTGCTAGTTTTACTTGATCTTAGTGCTGTGTTCAACACCATAGATCATGACATACTCATAGATCGATTACAAAACTATACAGGTATTCAAGGGCAGGCTGTAAGATGGTTTAGATCCTACCTGTCCGATCGCTACCACTTTGTTTATTTAAATGGGGAGTCATCTCAATTATCACCAGTAAAATATGGAGTGAAACAAGGATCTGTCCTAGGTCCTCTGCTATTTTCAATATACATGTTACCCCTTGATAATATAATTAGAAAATACGGGATTAGTTTCCAATGTTAACAGAGTGTGTTAAAAATGTAAAAGATTCCATCACAGTGTTCCTACTGGCTGACTTCAATAATTACAGCAGAACTGTGCCCTAACGACAGGCCTGTAATTAGCTTAATTAATTACAGATTAACCGCTAATGCCTTCTTTCTGTCAGGGACTTGCCCTACTCCAGACGCATCGCTGGGAACGGCTTACCTTCACTGATCAGGAGCGCGTCTGAGGGATCATGGGAAAGGGCTGTTTCTCAGCCCTCCCACACGGCCTCAAGTTTTGATATCTTCACTCGACCACGGAGACTCCAATTCGTTCCGCCAGCAGCACAGAAAACTACCTGCTGATGTCCGTGACCCAAGAGCCGCGACATGTGCTGCCAAACGTCACATGAAAACTTTTCTGAAGACAGTCGCCCCGCGACGGATTCAACACTATCAGCTCACTGGAGAAGAAGAACCCATGAAAACTTTTCTGAAGACAGTCTGAGAGCTGTTTGCCAGTGTGAGATCAGATGAACACTAAACATGTGCTGCCAAACGTCACATGAAAACTTTTCTGAAGACAGTCTGAGAGCTGTTTGCCAGTGTGAGATCAGATGAACACTAACAAACAAACATCCCAAGAGTTGAGCTCCATCGTGACTGAATCCAGAGGCGATTAAATTAAAACCTATGTCGATTAACTTAAAGCATTCTTTTTTTATCAACACTTGAATATAGGTAGGTTCAATAAAAATGTATAGTTTTGAGCAAAAAGGTGAGAGAATCACATTTTTATCAAAAACTACATCTTGATAATATTCAGTATGATTATCAAAACATAAATCCAGTAAATTGCTTCCATCAACACCTCCAAAGCTTGCATAGCCATATACCACTTCCTGGATCAACATTTTATTCCGTAACATTCCAAAAAAGTTGGGACACTGTACAAATTGTGAGTAAAAAAGGAATGGGATAATTTACAAATCTCATAAACTAATATTTTATTCACAATAGAATATAGATAACATATCAAATGTTGAAAGTGAGACATTTTGAAATGTCATGCCAAATATTGGCTCATTTTGGATTTCATGTGAGCTACACATTCCAAAAAACTTGGGACAGGTAGCAATAAGAGGCCGGAAAAGTTAAATGTACATATAAGGAACAGCTGGAGGACCAATTTGCAACATATTAGGTCAATTGGCAATTGGGTATAAAAAGAGCCTCTCAGATTGGCAGTGTCTCTCAGAAGTCAAGATGGGCAGAGGATCACCAATTCCCCCAATGCTGCAGTGAAAAATAGTGGAGCAATATCAGAAAGGAGTTTCTCAGAGAAATATTGCAAAGAGTTTGATCTACAGTGAATAATATCATCTAAAGATTCAGAGAATCTGGAACAATCTCTGTGGGTAAGGGTCAAGGGCGGAAAACCATACTGGATGCCCGTGATCTTCGGGCCCTTAGACGGCACTACATCACATACAGGAATGCTACTGTAATGGAAATCACAACATGGGCTAAGGAATACTTCCAGAAAACATTGTCGGTGAACACAATCCACCGTGCCATTCGCTGTTGACGGCTAAAACTCTATAGGTCAAAAAAGAAGCCATATCTAAACATGATCCATATCATACACCCGGTGCAATGCGACGCAAGGCAAAGTGCAAGTATGTTTGCTAGTTTCAGTCCGGTGCCGTTCGCATTTTCCCGTCCAGCGCCACGTTTAATTAGCAAATGCATTTGCGCCCATTTGTGCACCCATGGGCGTGCTGGTCTAAAAAAGAGCTGTGTTCAGGCGCATTGCTGGCGCATTGCTATTTTAAGGAGCTGAAAAATAGACTGCGCCATAGATCAACTCAAACCTCGTCTAAAGTCAGGCGCAATGTTTTTTCTTTGTTATTTAAATAGTGTGTTAGCATAGGCGGGTCCACAACGCGCGTACACGCAGCTTTTTAAACACAGGGACGCACAGCAGCACACAAACATGCCAAATATTAAAAATTAAAGGTTTACACTTTGCGTTAAAATATCGTTAAAATAGGGCCCCTTGTGTGTAATGGCTAATTCAATCTATATTCATAATTATGAATTAAAGTTATTCAGTTTTGAATGTTTGAGAGCCTCTGCACCTCTGTGGGAAATGAATCCTCTATCCTCTGATATAAATTACACCCAGTAGCTGAGAGGAATGATCAGAGATTTCCAGCTGTGAGCCAGCCAGTGCTGAGAGACAGAGAGCAAACCTTCACACCCAAACACATGAAAGCAGATGATGAGGAATTATTCAGTTCAATCAAGTTAACTTGTTACCATAATCATTAACAACTATGTGTTTTTACCAGGTGTTTTCATCTTCTACTTTAAATCCTGTTTCAACTGTTCTACACTATTTTCTATGTGGTTTTAATTCCCTTGCAAGACAAAATTTATTTTGTCATGCCAGTTGTGCTGTCAGAACATCTGAGACATTCACACTCCACTAATTCAGCTAATGAGCTGTCGTTTGGACTCCATGGCCCGCTCCGCATCTCACAAACCTTTCCTGAAGCACCTGATTCTTCAACCTAGATGTCGGATCAGACTCTGTGTTTTTTCCAAAGGCCTCTGCTAATAGACGAGCAAACCTCACACACGATGGAACACAGAGAGCATGAATTCTTGCTGCATTTGCACATCCAAAAAACCAAATGATGCAGTGGCTCTTCTGTTTTACGAGAGTCATGCGAGTTTGTAACAATCTGTTGAAGAAAGAAATGCCACCCAAAAGCAGCAGCGGCACAGGTCTGAGTGTGACGTGTGTCTGCAGGCCGAAGACGAGATGTCAAGCAACATCAGTTCTGCCTCAATGAACAGATTAAAGCAGGCAAAGTGAATGAGAGAGCCAAAAAACACAACAGTAAGAAGGATGAAGGTCTGAAGACGTTCAATATGATGGTGGTCCTCCATGAGGGGAGAAAAGACCACTGGACTACATCACTACATCACAGGCAACCTTTACGAGTCTCACTATATATTTGAATCAAGTCACATAACTCAGTGTCTTTCATGTGATTTTAATAAAACACACAACTAATCAAATTCATAGCAGTAAAGCTGGAGAGCGGTAGGTTTGAGGAGAGCAGAACATGAGAGTGTTAGTTTGACGGATGGAGCAGAGGCTGTGAGAACTGTTAATAGAGATCAGAGCTAACAGACTCACAGCGACACGGAGCCCCATGCAGCCATCCAGCCGGAGATCCGGTTTCAGGCCGTGTGTTTGTGGGGCGATCAAAGACACGTCAGACCTGATCCACCTGCCGTCATTATACTACCGCCTCAAACAGAGCGAGGCGGCCCAGCTGCAGCTCTGGCGCTCTCATGAAGCTGATGCAGCTTCGCTAACAGGAGAAACACGCCGCACTCAATGCATTCATAATCTCAGTCGATCTGCTGAAACGAACATTAAAAACATCTTTGTTCTGCTGTTCCTGCAACTCCAAATGCAGCTATATACCGAACATCTTCTGCATTCGCTGCCATCGACCCCTGCGTTTGATTAAATGTAGCATTTTGAAATCCCAGAGTTCTGAGAAAGACATAAATCAAACTCTCACAGCTGCATGAGCGCCTGAGGAGAACACATGCGCCCCCGCTCCACTGCGCTCCGTCTCGCTCTTTTTCTATCATAATAAAGCTTGACTCGCCTCGCGGTTCCCCGGGGACGAAAACAGAGAGTCAGAGACAGAGGGAGACACCTGCAGCCCTCAGCTCGCACTGCACACCCATAAAATACCCAGCACCCCCACTGCACTAATCCACACGCCACCAAACTCCTGCTGCCAGATGTGTAACAAGAGCACAGCACACTACCCCAAGCACACTGCCTGCAGTATGCATCTTCAGTATGCATGGCATGGAATACTCACAGCAAGTGACATACTGTATCCCACAATGCAATGCATTTGCCCTGTGACAAAAGCTAAAGGCTCAAGTGAATTAGACCTCAGAAAGCCACTGACAGGAGCAGAGCGCTTCTGATTGGCCGCTGCTCTGTCTAGTTCTAGAGTCACAGATAGAGGTGTGATTTCTCACCTAATAAAAACAAACCACTAAATACAAGTGCATGCATTATCAAGATGATAACTGGAGGATTTATACACGCATCACAATGCGATCATGTGATGCGAACAGCATTTTAATACTGATTCAAATGGTTATTGTTGTATTGTTTATGCTGCCACGTACTGAACAGCATGCATTGCACAAACTAGATTGCTGCATTTGTTCATCATTAATAATGTCAGAGCAGAAAACGAGGGAGAGAGGTCCGCCGTGAAGTGAAGGGTTAACGCTCAGCTTAAAATCACTATATGTCCATAAAAGAGCCATTTCAAATCCGCGAAGGCTGGATCCTTTTGTGATAAATCCAACGCCTTTAATTGCCTTTAATTTATTAGTGTGTTCCAACCTCAGGCCCATTAAACAGAAACATATTGGTCTGCGACGACGGGAGTTTAACAAGTACAGAACTCCCATTTTCTAAGTAAATTGGAATTTCTTTTTAATTCACTGGTAAACAATCGAATGGAAAGCAGATGTAGCACAGCGAAGCCGAGGCCCATCCTAACGCCGGCTGTGAGAGCCAGAGATGCAGATGGGCCTGGGAATTATTTAAATGTCATTTCAAGGTAATTAAACGTTACAGTTTGAAGAACGCTTTGAGGTTCAAGTGCTCAGGAAAGGAGTAAAGGGAGATAAAGACGTAAGAAAAGAGCGAGAGCAGGAACGCTTCCAAGTACATCTGGGTCTCCGGGACCGCGGTTCTCGAGATTGTGAAATAGATTATTAAGGAATTCATAAAATACATGTCTAACGCTTAGAAATATTACTGGGCAGATTAAAGGCGAACGCTGCTATATAACGTTATAAAAGCATCTCTTGAAGCATTGGAGCGAATCTCGCTTGTTCTCTAAGCACAGCAAGTCTGGACATCAGCTTCAATCCTACAAACATGTTTGAGACCAATCACAACCAAGCATTCAACTGAGGAACTGATGAAGACACTCACTATCCAGGTTTTCTCCTGAGACGTCACATACAAACGCTAACACACAATGATTTATGATGTCAAACTCAAGCTAAAAACCCTTTTGCAGACAAACTATGAGCACACAAAACACGACTGACGGGCCGAGAGTTTCTCTAACAGACCATTAAAGTGTGACTCTTCACTGAGTCCAGTCCTGTTCACTGCATAACTTTCTTTCTTTGATATTTTAAAAAATAATGTGAACCAGACAACCCTGGACCCCAATGACTTTCACTATTTGATCAAAAACACTGTCGATGCCATGAGGGCGAGTGAATGAGGACAGAATGATCCTGTTTAAGAAAACTGTTTAGCGATGAGAGATTCTTGAATGTGGTGTGTGTATAACTGTAAATGAGAGAGAACGCAAGGGTTTTACTGCGTGAGACGAGTTTCACACTGAACACAAACACTGCGGTGGGATTGATCAGAGCGATTCTGGGAAGAATCTCTTCCACCTTTTTAATGATTCTTCTGTTTTCTGTTCAAATCAGACTTTTAATATCTCAAATATGTCTCAATTTTATGAGTGCCTGCTCTGGATAAATCACTGGAGCCGAGCGCAGCACACGTGACGCTTCACCCATCAGACACTCATATTAAACACACACACAAAGACTGATGCATTCTGGGATCATCTGTGGAGGACACTAGCTCAGGATCTCAACACAGATGAACTTCAGAATAAAATCAACAACTGCTGCACTAATTTGTAGAGATGATCAGCTCAGGTGAGGCTGTCTAAATTTAGTGATAAAACTGACAGAATTTGAAATCTGAGACTTTGTTTCATTTCACAGCACTTATTGTGATTATTGGATAGCAAGAGCTACAAATAATGTTTAGTGAAGTTTTGTTCACACTTCACCTGAAAACAGCACAGACTAAAAGAGCGATCTTAGCGTTTATGAATCGAACATCGATGCTCTGAACTCCACAGCTCAGGATGGTCTCTGTGAATGGATATGTATGACTGTCTTCATTAAGCCTCGGAGGACACAGCAGAATAATGCTGATTTACTGCCAGAGCAGCATGAGCTCCTCCAGATGAGTCTGGATCCTCTCAGGATTCTCTACCTAAACATCCGATTGAGGTTTTCCTCCAGCTGCTTACTGGCGGTTTAAAGACATGCATGGGTTTAAAGCTCTTCGAGACACTGACACGCATGTTGCCTATGTTTGAGCGGAGCTGAGTGATCTGAGACGTCTCACCCGGGCTGTGCACATGCTCCTGCTGAGGGAGTTGCAGTGAGATCTGCAGGAGATCAGGAGACAGGAGAGACGCCGGCTTACGGCTCCCGCTCAACCAGCGGCTCGTGTGAAGATCTGTGGTGTCAGACGGACCCTGAACCAGAGGAACCAGCTGATCCTTCTGCCCCTCACACACACCTGCACACACACAGTCAAACATATTAATAACCTTTGAAACACAACAAATGTACAACAAACATTCTGCTCTGTTCAACACGCTGCAGGGTTCAAGGTCACATGATTCTACAGACTGAATTCAACTTAAAACAGACACTTGAATTTCTCAGATACACTGAATATCAAGATAGCAAGATCTTCTATGTTAACCACAGAGTTTAACCACAATTAAAAATATATAACTATAATTACATTTAGTCATTAAGCAGATGTCTTTATCCAAAGCGACTTACAAATAATGACAATAAAAGCAATCAAAACCAACAAAAGAGCAATAATATACAAGTGCTATGACAAGTCTCGGTTAGCCTAACACAACCTACATGTCACAAGGTTTAGTGATTTTTTTTTTTATATATATAACAAAAAGAAAACAAGTAGATAAAATAGAAAATGAATAGAGAATGCCAGTGTTAGAGGTTCAAGTCAACAAATAGATTAAAATAGAATTAGAATAGACAGTGCTACAGAGAGGGTCAAACAAAGATGGAAGAGATGTTTTTAGCCATTTCTTGAAGATGGTTTATTATTAGATGGCTAATATACTTTACTATGAAGATATTTTATTTTACACTGTTTTATTTTTTATTTTTACATTACACTAGTCTCTCTAATGCTGTACAGTATCATCAGAGATGTTTCAGTATTAAATCACTGAGACTCAAAGAAAATAAATCCTGGGAATGTGCCATAAGAACAAAAAATACACAAAACACAGGTTCACTTGTGCTGTGTGTGAAAACAGGATTGTGCTGTTATGAACAAAGGCTTTGAGTGTGTGTGTGTGTCTATGTGAGTATGAGTGTGTGTGTCTGTGTGAGTATGTGAGCGTGTGCGTGTGTGTGTAATACAGAGGGGCAGATGTGTGCAGCTGCTCTCACTCGGAGTTCTAGCACACACTTTCACGGCACCCAGAGTCCAAGAAACACACAGCAGCGCCGGCCGCACACACACCTTCAGCTCTATATGCTGAACACACACCTCCAGCTTGGGAGCCCTACACACCAGCTTCACACCTGCTCAAACACAGACCTGTGAGTCACATCAGCATCATGTGTTTGTTCAATCAGTAATCTGGGGCATCACAGATGCATGATGGGAGTTCAGTCACAAAACACATTTACATGACAACATAACAAAAATTCTAGTGCTATGTGTGTTGCCCTTTGGGTGTTTGATAGGGTGTGTGACCCCAGTGACCTCCAGCTGTTTGCTTGTGCACCTGTGCACCTGTGCACTCCCACACACACACACACACACCAACAGGCATACAGAGGCTTCTGCATTCTGTAATGTGTCATTTTAGCATGTGGCACATATTCTGTTCCTGATAGTGAGAACAGTGTGGGAGGAGAGGAGAGGAGAGAGAGGGGAGGAGAGGAGAGGAGGAGAGGAGAGAGGGGAGGGGGAGGGGAGGAGTGGAGAAGGAGAGAGGAGGAGAGGAGAGAGAGGGGAGGAGAGGAGGAGAGAGGCGGAGAGGAGTGGAGAGGAGAGGAGAGGAGAGGAGAGGAGGAGAGGAGAGGAGAGAGGAGGAGAGAGGAGGAGAAGAGAGGAGAAGAGGAGGAGGAGAGGGGAGAGAGGCGGAGTGTTAGGTGAGAGGAGAGGAGAGAGAGGGGAGGAGAGGAGAGGAGATGAGAGAGAGGGGAGGAGAGGACAGAGGAGGAGTGTTAGGTGAATGGAGAGCAGCTGTAGCACACAGTTAGTGTTTGACTGCAGCTAATGTGATGCACGCACACACACACACACACACACACGCACACACACACACACACACAAACATGGCTGTTTCTCCA
>NC_056612.1:29454581-29459581 GCF_018340385.1 Cyprinus carpio | reverse complement strand
ACACACATACAGACACACATTCTCACACACACTCACTTTCACTCACACACACACACACACACACACACACACACACACACTCACACACACACACACACACAGACACAAAGAATCTAACACGCAAAAAGTAATATCATACACCAATTTCCTTCTAATCAATTTTAACTTACACAATCACACACGCACACACAGACACACTCTCTCTCTCTCTCACACACACACACACACACACACACACACACACACACACACACACACACACACACAGAGACACACACACACTCACACACACACACTTACACACTCACACACATTCTCTCACTCACACACACACACACACACACACACACACACACACACACACACACACAGCTGCATGTGTAATAAAAGCAGAGTTCTGAGGGGAATGTGGGAGTCCTGTTACTGTGGATGGGGGGACGGAGGAGAGGGAGAAAGAGTTCACAATCCCCTCAAAATCCCTCCAGATTAAAAGAGAATAAAACTACATCAATCCATCTCACCACCACTAACCATTTAGGCTGGGCTGGATTAAGTCTAATATCAAACATCTGGAAGCTCGCAGCGCTGCTGAGGGACAAGGGGAGGGAAATTAGCTGGATTTAAAGCATTAGAGGAGATCCGCGCCTCAGCGCTGCAGTTATTATGAGAGAGAGCGCGCCGCAGGTTTGAGTTTCGTTTATGTAGCGCTGGCGCTCTGATGTGGACGAGGGTCGTGGGTTCGAATCTCTGAGGGCAGACGCGCTCTGACTCACACGACATTCCTGACGGGACGCGTCATTCAGCTTCGCCGGAGGAGCGACACTCATCTGCATCTCAGAAATCAGCCTGACGGCCAAAGCTGACGAGATCTGTGTTTGCTTTACGCTTCGATTGCTATCTGAGACTGACAGAGAGAGACATTCTAGAGCCACCCAACAGTCTTCTTGCCTTTTTCTTTTCATTCTTCTCACACAAAGTAGAAAAGACAACATTCACTGTTATTTATTCAACAACATTCCGTTATTTATTCAAAAATATCCAGATTCTGTCTAGCGGTGCTGCAGTGTCACACTCTCACAGTACGATGTTCTCTCTTCATCAGTGCATGAGAATGCAACCATCATTTTTAATGGATTGTAACTGGTGCTACATATTCTAAATAAACTGAGTCCTGGTTCTGAATCTTAAAACGGACACCTTTTTAAGCGAGACTAGCGCAGGAGGAGCAGTGTGACAGGTGGAGGTGAGCGAGAGGGCAGCAGTTATCAGCTCCAAACACCTCCTCAGGCTGACAGACAGACAGAGAGAGATGGGTGCCAAAAGAAGACAGATTGTATCCACACTGCACACAACATGAAGTGGAAACAGAACTGCACTTTTTAACAACATGCCCTAATTATACACAAATTAGGCAAACATTCTTCCCCAATTCACAAACCAGCACAAAGACTTCAACCAGATACAACAAAAGGACAAACTGCTGTACATTCTGGGAGAAACCTCAACAAGCTCTAACCTGGCTGCAAGGTACGTCAAGTCCTGCCACGATAAAGGAACAAGCAGCAGAACAGAAGCACAAGACACAGCCGGAAGAAAACACTGTACAACACACACAAACTGACAGTCCTTCTCCTGTCTCTTTATTATAATTTTTATTAGTACTTTTGTTTTACTGAATACAGATATATAGACTCTATATGCTATATACTTCTGTTCTTATGTATATTTGTCAAGTCAAGTCAAGTCATCTTTATTTATATAGCGCTTTAAACAAAAAAATTGCGTCAAAGCAACCAAACAACATTAATTAGGAAAACAGTGTGTCAATAATACAAAATGACAGTTTAAGCAGTTCATCATTGAATTCAGTGATGTCATCATGCAGCTCAGTTCAGTTTTAAATAGTATCTGTGCAATAATTTGCCATCAAGTCAATGATATCGCTGTAAATGAAGTGTCCCCAACTAAGCAAGCCAGAGGCGACAGCGGCAAGGAACCAAAACTCCATCAGTGACAGAATGGAGAAAAAACCCTTGGGAGAAACCAGGCTCAGTCGGGGGGCCAGTTCTACTCTGACCAGACGAAACCAGCAGTTCAATTCCAGGCTGCAGCAAAGTCAGATTGTGCAGAAGAATCATCTGTTTCCTGTGGTCTTGTCCCAGTGGTCGTCTGATACAAGGTCTTTACAGGGGATCTGTCTCTGGGGCTCTAGTCCTGGTCTCTGCTGTCTTTCAGGGCTGTAGAGGTCCTTTCTAGGTGCTGATCCACCATCTGGGCTGGATACGCACTGGATCAGGGTGACTGCAGTGACCCTCTGACTTGGATACAGACTGGATCTGGTGGCTACGGTGACCTCGGAATAAGAGAGAAACAGACTAATATTAGCGTAGATGCCATTCTTCTAATGATGTAGCAAGTACATCGGGTGTTATGGGAAGTGTTTTCCGGTTCCGGTTTACCTAATGCAGCCTAAAAATCCTTTAACGGATTTGAATATTAGAAGCGTATTAGTGTGTTATGTGTAAGCCAGGTTAAAGAGATGGGTCTTTAATCTAGATTTAAACTGCAAGAGTGTGTCTGCCTCCCGAACAATGTTAGGTAGGTTATTCCAGAGTTTTTGGGCGCTAAATAGGAGAAAAGGATCTGCCGCCCGCAGTTGACTTTGATATTCTAGGTATTATCAAATTGCCAGAGTTTTGAGAACGGAGCGGAGCGTGGAGGACTATAATGTAACTAGAGCTCATTGAGGTGCTAAACCCATTCAGGGCTTTATAAATGTTTAAAATCTATACGATGTTTTGATAGGGAGCTCAGTGTTGACAACCGGACTACTATGAGGTGCTAAAAAGATTCAGGAGGTGTAGATAAGACTGGCTTTATTTACAAAACAAAACAGAATTAATAAGCATACCAGATTTTAAAAGCCTACCCCCCGCATAGACAGGGCCGACCTGGTGGTGGTGGGGAGGATACAGTGTTTGATAGGGAGCCAGTGCAAGTGTTTACATACCTCGGACCGATTGGTTTAGACCTTAATAATGTGTCATACTCTTCCTAGTGGAACTTCTAGTAGTAGAACTCTAGCTGCTGCATTTTGGACTAACTGGAGTTTGTTTACTAAGCGTGCAGAACAAACACCCAATAGAGCATTACAATAATCTAACCTTGAGGTCATAAACACATAGATTAACATTTCTGCATTTGACATTGAGAGCATAGGCTGTAATTTAGATATATTTTTGAGATGGAAAAATGCAGTTTTACAAATGCTAGAAACATGGCTTTCTAAGGAAAGGTTGCTATCAAATAGCACAGAATATTTGTGTTAAATGTTTATTTAAACGTTTCTATGCTTTGGCAATGTAAAGATACTTTTTTACCATGCCAATAAAGCTACTTAAATCTGAATCTGAGAGAGAAAGAGACAGAGAGAGACAGAGAGAGAGAGAGAGAGAGAGAGAGAGAGAGAGAGAGAACAACAATATCCGAACAACAGTACGAAATCTTTCAAATCAAAAACACAGAGATCCTTACAATTAAGAACTCCGCCATCAATATCATGAAGCCCTTAGACTGTACAAACAAACTCTAAGAGTAAAAAAGGAAGAACAACAGAACAATTATTTCAAGCAATGGAGGAGTCAATAAATACCAGTAACTTCTGGAACAAGTGGAACATGCTCTATAGGCCACAACAGGAAGACCTGGTCATTGTTGTTTGTGGGTTGTGTTGTTGGTGGGGGGGTTTGGTTGTGTGTCAAAACGAGGAACATATGGAGGACACACTTTGAAAATCTGTACAAAACAACTGAAACAAATCCTGCTCAAAATGAATTAAAAACCAAATTAGAAATCCTAAAAGAAAAAATTAAATACAGTCAGAACCCCCTGGATTTCCCAATCACAGTAAATGAGCTGACAGACAGACTACATGCACTAAAACCCAACAAGGCATGTGGCATCGACGGAATATTAAACAAGATGATCAAATACACCAACGACAAATTCCAAACCGCAATAATTAAATTATTCAACTTTTTTTTAAGAGTAGGATATTTCCCCGACACAAGGAGACAAATATGAGCCAAACTATTACAGAGGCATATGTATCAATAGCAACCTGGGGAAAATATTCTGTTCGATTATTAATATAATATTGCAAAACTTTCTCAAAACCCACAAAATCCTGGACAAAAGTCAAATTGGATTTCTGCCCAAACACAGAATGTCGGACCAATGAGAGTATTCTACATGATTAAAAATACTATTCGACATGAAATTCCAATTCAAATCTGGCTAAAAATCCTAAAAGCAATAATTGAACCAATTGCGCTGTATGGCAGCGAGATATGGGGACCTCTAAAAACCCAAGATTTCTCTAAATGGGAAAAAGAGGAAATCAAAACTCTCCATACACAAATTTGTAAAAACATCCTAAAAGTAAACAAAGCAACACCAAACAACTCGTGCAGAGCTGAATTAGGACAATACCCCTTATTGATCAGTATCCAGAAAAGAGCTGTGAAGTTCTACCAGCACCTGAAGCGCAGCGAGCCGAGCTCATACCAGGCTGAAGCCCTGCGGTGTCAGGAGCAGAACCGGCACCGGAGCGCACTCTCACAGCTGATGCTCAAACTACAGCCAGACCAGCACAGCACCATCTGGACAAACCAAATTATACAACTACAAAAACAAAACTACATCACCTATTGGAAAGATGCTACTAAATCACAAAAGAAGATGGAACTCTATTTAAAGCTGAAGAGAGATTATAAAACCAGCAGAATACCTGAGCTGTGTGAAAGAGCATAAATTGAGTAAGACCCTAAGCAGATATAGACTGAGTGATCACCGTCTGGCTGTAGAGAGAGGACGGCACAGGCGAGAGAGCAGAGACTGAGAGAGAGAGAGTGTGTGTGTGTGTGTGTGTGTGTGTGTGTGAGAGAGAGAGAGAGAGGACCACCGTCTGGCCATAGATAGAAGACGACACAGCCGAGAGA
>NC_056612.1:29444581-29452081 GCF_018340385.1 Cyprinus carpio | reverse complement strand
GGATGGAGTCAGGATCTTCGCCAAAGCTATCAAAGATGTTGCTCTTGGATGCTTTCAAACAACCGACTATAGAGGAGCTAAAAGAATCGTGAGAATGCAGCCGTTTGAGGCATCTGGACCTTCATCTCACTCAAGACCACCACGAGACTTTCACAGACAACCCAGGACTTCAGGATGGTCTCACAGACAGCAGGAGAGTCAGCTCTACACTGAAGGCCGATCCCAGCGCCGGACACCCAGCTATGCCCAGGTACTGTCCCAGCAGACGCCCTCATCATCCGCTCAGGACCTACTCCCCGTTAGTGATGTGGGAGAAATTAAACGACTGCTAACCCTTCTCTGCAACAAAATGCTCAACTGAAATCTACAAGCACTGTTCACAACACAATGATTATTATCATTGTGATTAGTTTTATTATCAATTGTTGTTATTGTTTTTACTATATTATTATTGTTATTATTTTTTTGTCATTATTCACAATGATTTATTTTAATTACTTTGACTACCTTTTCTACTTGCTCTACTATTACTATTACTTAGTTATTTTATTTATTTTATTTTCATATTTATTTTATTTTTATTTATAAAAGGTTTTGTTTTTGTTTTTGCCTCCAGATAAACAGAAGTATTGCTTAATCGCTGATCATATCAAAATGTTAAATATTAGCTTTTGGAATATTCAGGGTTTGTGCTCTAAAACATTTGGATTAAAAAGCACAAACACAGAATTTTTAAATAGCATCACAAATGTTGACATCCTAATTCTAACAGAAACATGGTGTAGATCAGATGTGTCCACTCAGTGTCCTTCAGGTTACTCTGAAATCATAGTGCCCTCATGGAAACTCAACTCAGTACATCGTGGTAGAGATTCTGGAGGTTTAGTCATATGGATAAAAAATGACCTCGCCCCGTTTACATCACCAGTACAGCAAGACAAAAATCACATTTGGTTAAAATTGGATAAAAGCTTTGGAATTCAAGATAAATACCTTTTTATCTGTGGAATTTATATTCCTCCATCAGATTCCCCATACTACGACGATGAAGTATTCCACACTTTACAAGAAGAAATTAATCAATATCAAACTCCCGGGAAAATTTTATTATGTGGAGATTTAAATGCTCGAACTGGTTCAGAATTAGACTATATTGATAATTCAGGAGATAAACATCTGTTCTCACATATACCCCAAGATCTCTTCTGTACTCTACTTAGAAGAAATAACCAGGATACTGGAGTCAGTAGACACGGGAAAGAAGTAGCACACCTTTGTCAAACTTTAGGTCTTTATATCCTCAATGGCAGAATCAAAGGAGATTCCTGTGGACAATTTACATATAGCTCAGATCTCGGGAACAGTGTTGTAGATTATGCTATATCAAATATAAGCCCTTCCCATTTCAGTGCATTTACCGTCAAAGCTCAGTCGCCCCTGTCTGATCACAGCCAGATCAATCTCTTCATTAAAGGGGAAAACAGCAAATCAAGGGAAATTCATAAAAAGCCAATTCATCTACATAAACTCAAAACACCATATAGATGGACTCGTAGTACTGCCTGAAACAT
Organism: Cyprinus carpio; assembly: GCF_018340385.1. Classification (NCBI taxonomy): domain Eukaryota; kingdom Metazoa; phylum Chordata; class Actinopteri; order Cypriniformes; family Cyprinidae; genus Cyprinus; species Cyprinus carpio. Next base: position 29,450,510 of record NC_056612.1, on the reverse strand, counting down.
ATATTAAAGAATTGAAGTCAAATGAAATTGTCAGTTCCATAACACTATTTAACAATTCAACATATGATAATAATTGGAAAGGAATGAATTTAGCAATTAAACATATTAATGACATTTTTGAAAATATAGCAAAAAAGGCTCATTTAAATGAAACTACCACATATAAACACAAACATAGAGCTAAACAAAAACCTTCTGAAAAGTGGTTTGACCATGAATGTAAAACAATAAGACAAGAGCTACGATTCATTTCAAATCAAAAACACAAAGATCCGGTCAATTTGGAATTACGCTTAAAACACTCAGAACTCCTGAAACAATACAAAAACACAGTGAGACAGAAGAAACTGGATTATTATAACAGCACACTTCAGAAGATGGAAAACTCAATTGATCAGGGTCAGTTCTGGAGCATGTGGAACAGTCTGAACAAGACAAAGCCACAAGAGTTAGCCATGCAAGATGGTCAGATTTGGAAAGATTATTTTGAGAAGCTCTATACAGATCAAACTGACCCTCTGAATAATCCCAACCAGTTAAATAGTCCTCGTAAAATTGAATGCTCTTGAATCATGCATCAAAAACAACCAAAATCCACTAGATTATCCAATAACCCAACAAGAACTTAGTGGAAAACTGAAATCCCTCAAATGTAGGAAATCCTGTGGCCCTGACAACATAAAGAATGAGATGCTTAAAAACAGCTCTCCTGAATTGCAAATTCCATTAATCAAACTTTTTAATTTGATTTTGAGTTCAGGTGTTTTTCCTGAGGTCTGGAACACAGGACTCATCTCTCCTATCTTTAAAAGTGGAGACAAAACCGATCCTAATAACTACAGAGGGATCTGTGTAACCAGTAATTTGGGAAAGTATTTTGTTCTATAATCAACTCTCGGATTTCATCTTTCTTAAAGCAGCACAATGTCATCAGCAAATCTCAGATTGGCTTCCTCCCTAAACATCGAACCACTGACCATATTCACACACTACACACGCTAATAAATCAACATGTACACCAAAAGAAAGATGGAAAAATATTTGCATGCTTTATAGATTTTAAGAAGGCTTTTGACTCCATTTGGCATAATGGTTTGTTTTTTATAAAATCATTCAAAGTGGCATAGGGGGGTAAAATATATGACTTAATTAAAAACATGTATAACCAAAATAAATGTGCAGTAAAAATTGAACAGCAAAGGACAGACTATTTTCCTCAACAGCGAGGAGTGAGACAGGGCTGCTGCCTCAGCCCGACTTTATTTAACATATATATCAATGAACTTGCAGATCTACTGGACCAATCAAACAGTCCAGGGCTACAATTATTCGACACAGAAGTCAAATATTTACTGTATGCAGACGACTTGCTAATTCTATCTAAAACACCAGAAGGTCTCCAGAACAACCTTGACATTTTAACTAAATACTGCCAGGATTGGGCCTTAGACATCAACATCCAAAAAACTAAGATTATGATATTTCAGAAAAAAACCAGAAATCTAGAACATAAACATTTATTTACTTTAAACAACACCGCACTTCAACATGCTTTACAATATACTTATCTTGGTCTGGTTTTAACTCCCACTGGAAATTTCAAACTGGCAATTAAAACATTACTTATAAAAGCCCGCAGGGCACTGCACGCTATACGAATTAAATTATTCAAAATAAACATCCCCATCAGAATTAGGACAAAGATCTTCAATAGTGTCATTCTGCCCATTGCCCTGTATGGAAGCGAGATCTGGTGCCCAGCGAGTAACTCCAGCCTTAAGGACTGGCACAAACACCCTTTAGAAGCTCTGCATGTCGAGTTCTGCAGAAGCATCCTGCATGTGCACAGAAACACTCCTAATAACGCCTGCAGAGCAGAGTTAGGCCGTCTCCCCCTAAATCTAATCATTAAAAAAAAGAGTTTTAAAGTTTTGTATCCACTTAAACTCTAGTTCGGAAGATTCTCTTCATTTTAAAGCACTAAAAACACAAAAAAAGAGTGCTCATAAAAGTCATCTTTGTGTAATGGTGTCTGACCTGACTAACAAAGCACTCGATATCACCAGTCCTGAAAAACATAGAAGCAATTTCTGAATTTGAATTTGAGAGAGAGTGAATGCTGGCAGCAGCAGTTCATCAGGTTTATTAGCTGCAGCAGCTGACTCTGAAGAAGCACTTCAAAGGGTCAAAGGTCAATGTGTGTGTGACTCTTCATCTCTTCTGACCCTTCAGAGGAGTTTTTTTAAACATGTTTATGCAGTTGTTAAAATAAAGATTCATTATTGCTGTTCCAGCACATGCATTTCATTTTATGTAATTCAAAGTAATATTTATAAAGCAGAACTACAAATTCAAGTAATACCCGTTCCCATCCCTAACCAAAAACACCCTCCACACTGACCAGCACTGACCCTACATTCATTCACCAAACTCGCTCGTCCACCGTGTAGCACTCTGCAGACGTGATGTTGACCGACAGCATTCTTTAGAATCAGATTATTGACTACGATATTGACTTTATTCACCATTCGCCGAATCAGGCTCTGCACATACCCTACAGACAGCAGGAGGAAAAATCAAACACTTGCAGGTTTTCTACTTTACCTTGACACAAGCAAAGATGTCCATCTGGGTCTGACGCACATAGACACAGAGCGCATTTAGGCCCCACCCACACCGGGGGGGGAACAGTCCAGCGCTCTCCATTGACTTTGTATTGCGTGTCATTTCTGACTTTGTCTCAATGTACATTATTTCCACTTGATATTGTAAAAGCAATGATTCAACGTGACATTCTTCTGTGTGGGTCAAAGGCATGTAGCGCTACAGGACAGACGTCACACTGATCAGCAGTGTGCAAAACTGTGAATAAATAAATTCCACACAGAGACCAAACTACAGCATCCCATCACTCAGTGCCTGAATCAGTTCAGCAGGAGTCCTGCGCTCACACAAACGCTCAATAAATCTGCTTTACACAGCGTCTGCACACTGTTAATGACACCGGGGACGCTTTCGATTTGTTGAGTCTCTCACTCTCAAAAACAAAATTCTTGGCACTTTTCAGGATTAGTTAATTGCAGCTATAATCGCAATCTCTTTGATTAATTGTGCAGTCTTAGTGTACATACATCAACAATTCAACATTTGTGTGTGTGTGTGTGTGTGTGTGTGTTTTAACAGAGCAGCTCACAACCAGAAGCTCCAGTTGAACTGCATCCACACTCTAACGTCATTACTCAACAAAGCACCAAAGAACTGAAAACATTACAAACCAGCAATAAAATATTAAAATATACAGCAATAAATGGTCATAAAAGCAGGTCCAATGGCATTATTCAGGCCTGTTGCGCTCGCAGTCCCTCTTCAACTTATAAAACTTTAATGCTTTTTCCTTGTTGTCCAACTCAAATGTTTGTCTTCCTGCGCGAGTGCCGCTGTGTTTTATTAATGAGCTCTGGAGCGCCGCGGATCATAATCCGACAAACTCACGGCCTCACGATCAGGTGAAGAACAAATAAGTGTTTTACAGCAGCAGCGAGGGCCGCAGGGTCCCAGTTGTGCTTCATTTCCTGTGGGCATCACTCATGCGGGGGTGTGTGTGTGCGGCCGACGCTTACTGTCGGGTCAGTGGTGGGTGTGTGTTGAACACATGGGTCAGCGGTGGGTCTGTGTGTGTGTGTGTGTGTGTGTTGCACCTGCATTCACAGTCATAAAGTCTTTCCCTCCGTCCACCTTCATCTCTCTATAAACTATTGCTTCAGCTGCACCTGTGCTGCGGCCCGTGGGGACCAAAAACTCCAGTCATAAAATAGCTGGAAAAATCAACTGCTTTATGTGCTACTCGAGCCAAGAGCGGCTCTCAGACTCCACCGGCCTCTTCCTGCCCGCGGAGCGCATCAGCAGCGGTCAGTGCCGCCCAGAATCAAAGACACGAGACGTCATTGTGTTTGGATGCACAGAAACAAGCCACCTCCTCTGAGCTTCTCAAAAACACTCACAGCTTGAGTTCAAACCATCTAAATATGAATCTGAATAAAAGGCTGTCAGAATCAGCAAAGACACTTTTCCAGTCACATAGTTTCATTTTCATTATGATCACGTGTCGTTACTCTGCACCCGCAGTCAAATCTCATTTCAGAGCTGCACACTAAGCCCAGTGTTCACACTTAACCTCAGATTAAGTACATCAATTAGCAGATCGTTTTTGTGTCTATCATGACATTAAATTCTCTCGTTGAGCCGATCCCTGAACACATGTCAGCAGATGTCGTTGGCTGTGATTCTGCCATTGTGAACAGCACTTACACTTTCACACAGCTATGGCTCAAACTCTTGTACTTATCTCGTCAATTTTTAGAATTCCAATTAGGATGTAGAATTTTAGAACTCACTAAATGAATAAATGTGTGATATTCACAACCAAAAAATGCATATAAAGTTATTTATGGCATACTGAGTGAAAGAGGAGTGTGTGTGTTTGTAAACGTGTGTTTAAGTGTGTGTGTGAGCTTCAATGAAAACAAACAGTGTGCTGAGCTCTGATGGGGGTCTTTAAGAGGCTTTCCAGATAAGAGCCACTCCTCAGGGAGGAACCGTGGCCCCGCGGCCTTCACAACATCACTCACCTGGGGGCAGGTCAGGGTCGCTGGGGGCCTGCTGCACCCGTCGAGGTTTAGACACGGCCTTAGAGCTCTCAGAGGCGCTGCGATTGGTCGAACTCAACGTACAGCTTTCATTATCTTCCTGCACACAGAAACAACACAACCTTACACACAACATCTGAGAGAGACACGAGAACAGACGAGATGAGAAGAGAATTCAAGATTTTATGACAGTGTCTGTGTGTGTGTGTGTGTGTGTGTGTCTGAAGGAATGAGGAGCTCTTCACAGATGCACTGTGGGATAAACAGCACTAAAGGTTTATTTCTCCTTTATTGCTGCAGTCTGCTGTGTGATTGTGATGAAAGAGTGAAGATCCAGCTAAAACAATCAGACGAGCGCAGCGTCGAGGTCAGACGCAAACATCCCAGGACGCTTGTCACTGATAACAGCCACTGATTTACTGGAGAGATTCACTTTACTGCATCAGTAACGGCCTCTACGCCCCCCACATGAGCCACGGTGACCTTTGACCCGAGAAGCATCACACGGCCCAGAGTTAAACACACTCAGTCAACTTCCGTAACATCAACAAGCCCTTCAGCAGCCACACCACACACCTCCGTCAGCTCCAGCTGTGTTAATGAAGACGTCTGACACAACAACACACACGCCAGCAGATATAATAAACAAATCACACAGAGAGATTAACACTGAGCGCTAACACACCATCTACAGAGACGAGGAGGAGCTGCTCTGAGAATCTACTGGAGATTATTCGCACACCTCCACATCTGCAAACACTTGCACAAGCGCAGCACGTCTGCACATCTCACTGAGTGCTGCGTCGCTGCAGATCCAGAGCAGATCTTGCACATGAAACGCCTGCAGATGTTTCTACAGGATCATACTCCACTGCTCAAAACAAACTACATTCATTAGATCATTAATCACCAGAGAAACTCACAGCGGACACTGCAACCCTCCTCCTGTTCTCAACACACACACACACACAACCTGAGACACAACACACACACACACACACACAACCTGAGACACAACACACACACACACACACACACACACACACAACCTCACCACACACACCACACACACAACCTGAGACACAACACACACACAACCTGACACACAACACACACACAACCTGACACACAACACACATCGCCTGAGACACAACACACACACACAACCTGAGACACAACACACACACACACCACCTGAGACACACACACACACAACCTGAGACACAACACACACACACCACCTGAGACACAACACACACACACACAACCTGAGACACAACACA
>NC_056612.1:29432081-29442081 GCF_018340385.1 Cyprinus carpio | reverse complement strand
CACACACAACCTGAGACACAACACATACACACCACCTGAGACACAACACACACACATCACCTGAGACACAACACACACACAACCTGAGACGCAACACACACACACACACACACCACCTGAGACGCAACACACACACACACACACACACACACACACACACACACACACACACACACACACACCACCTGAGACACAACACACACACACACCACCTGAGACGCAACACACACACACACACCACCTGAGACGCAACACACACACACACACACACACACACACACACACACACACCACCTGAGACACAACAAACACACACACATCACCTGAGACACATTTTTCACAGTTCCTCTGTTTTATTTGTATAGCTTCATGCAAATACAAACATGTAATGAAGTATATCGCCATGTTTAAACTGAAATGGTCAAGGATCTGCATCTGGTTTCAGGTCTCTCCGGGCCAAACTTTACCCGCACATAATTTGTCTGAACGTCATTTGCAATTTTCCAAAAGTGCTTTCTGAACGGGACGGCTCTGTGAAACACATCTGCAACAAATACCTGTTTGGGAATTTAACAGAACCCGTCCCGACTCGTTTCCACATGGCAGAAACACGCAGACGGCAGTAGTAGCTGCAGCGGTGGGTGATATTAGCGCAGTGAAACACACACATGTTCCAGATCTATTCTGCAGAAGCTGCTATAATCAGCTCTAATTGACTTCCCTGCTAAATGTGTTTCTAACTGGCCATCTGGCCTCAGGACCTCCTCACAACGAGTCCCTGCTCGCAAGCGCTGCTTCAGAGTATGAAAACACGCTTATGACACCAAGGAACACTACACGTGTTTTGCGACGTCTGTGTCTGTGACGTGCAGTCAATTAGCACAGACAGCAATCTCCATGTTGATCAATAACTGATGTGAACTCTTCAGTCTCTGAGCCACAAAGTGTCTCAATCACCTTTTAGTGGTGCTGCAACTGTTCTGGATGAAGGAACTGCTGGTTGTGTTACTCACTGCACAGATCGCTACTTCACATGCCTTTCTGTGCAAACATCACATGAAGGCCACAAGGTTTACTCAATGAGCTGCGGAATATAACTTCAGTCAGGACTGGTGAGTGATTCTGTCACACTAGCCTCATGTGATTATACTTTCAAACCATTATAATAGTTTCATGTTTTAAAGATGCACACTTGCCCACTCCACCACAAGTGAAGTCGTGAAGGGGGAAGTCGTGGCCTAATGGTAAGAGAGTCGGACTCCCAATCCAAAGGTTGTGAGTTCGAGTCTCGGGCCGGCAGGAATTGTAGGTGGGGGGAGTGAATGTACAGTTCTCTCTCCACCTTCAATACCACGACTTAGGTGCCCTTGAGCAAGGCACCGAACCCCCAACTGCTCCCCGGGCGCCGCAGCATAAAAATGGCTGCCCACTGCTCTGTGTGTGTGCACTTCGGATGGGTTAAATGCAGAGCACAAATTCTGAGTATGGGTCACCATACTTGGCTGAATGTCACGTCACTCACACTCACTTAAGTGCTATGGACCTCAGTCAGAGAGGATGCCATACTGCGCTTTAAATTAAATATGGCTCTTCCCTGACTAAAGTCTATTAGATTAACATGAAATGTGTTTCATATTTGTTTGTGCAAACTGTAGATTACGTGATTGCCTGCACACAGACATCAGATAAAGACAGACTCATTGATCAGAGCTTTCATACATGAACATCTGCTGTGAGGATGCAACAATACGTTTAGTCCACAGTTCAATTCGTACCTCTGTGTTTAACCATGGTTTTCATTTCGGTTTGGTTCTGATTGCTTGGCACATCAGAGTGTTTTTGCAACAGATTAACAACAAAAAACTCCTGTAAACCTCTGTACACTGGAAAAAGCATGGATTATTATATGTCTGTTTAACATTTCTTATATTTCGGTATTATTTTTCTGATTTTTTCCAAAATAGGATGGATTGGCCATTATTGAGTGCTGTAAACACATGTAATTTTTGTTTCATTCATACTGGATGCCAGAGGGCAACCTCGTGGAGAAAATCCCCATATGCATCACAGAAGTAACACTGATGATGTTCCAGGAAATCGCTAATATCAGCCACGCAGCCAATTCTGAGAAAAAATAAAACACACGGATATTATTGAAATGCAAAACTGAAAAACCGCAATTCACGAGCACGTACTGAACCATGGATGTCATACCGAACGGCTGGATATTATATTGAGAATTGTGATGTCCCTGATCTGCTGTACTTCAGTCCACACAAACTCACGCTCGCTCTGAGATTCATGTATCCCAGACTCTAGATCTCATTCAGACACTGACCGTGGCTCCGTCCCGGAGCTTGAGGATGCACTCCATGGTGTTGATGGTAATGACCACAGGCTCCGTGCTAAGTTTGGTCCAGGGCACGTGGATGCACAGCTCGTGGATGGTGAAGGGCAGCTTGAGCTCCTGCAAACACACACGTAGCCCATCACTCGAACCAGAGTTCAGCAATTCAACACTCACAATCAAACAGAACCAATTCATAACGGCTTAAAACGCTTCCTGAGGCATCCTGACAGGATTCCAGAGTGGCTTTAATTGAAGATCACTAGAGAAAGTTTAACTCCCGCTCGGGACGACGCAAGCTGCTTCTAATAATATCCTGCATCAAACTCTGAGAGCGTGTGCGGAGCCAAACATTCTCACAACATGACACAGTGATCCGTTCCAGATATTACAACTGCAAAAGCTCAGTGTTGCCCAAATAAGAAAGCAAAGAAAATGCTCTGCTGCATGTACGAGAGAGCGACAGATGACAGCAGACAGACAGAGGGAGAGCAGGAAAACATCCACAAACATCCACTTCAACCCTTCAAACAGCTTTCAAGAAACTATATGAAAACACATTTTTTTTATAAGATTCAATGATTCAAAGCGTTTATTGTCATGTGCACAGTGAGGAAAACAAGTTTCCCTGTACAATGAAATTCTTTCTTTGCTGTCCACATTGAATGCCAAGACAAGTGCAAACTATGCAAAAAAGATAACAGACATGAAAACAGACATACACATACAACAAACATAAAATATAGCTATGTTGCAGAAGTAGAAATATAGATTATGTGTATAGAAATATAGACTATGTACATCTGTTGTGCGAGTGTGCAATTTGACTTGTGCAAAACAATAGCATAGTAACATGTAGTAATGGTAACGTGTTCACATGTAGCAGTAATATGTAGTATATCTCTATGTGCAAGTGTGCAATATTGACTTATGTTCAAAACAATAGTACAGTAGCCTGTAGCAAATTGAGTGCAACTACAACTACAAATTGAGTAGCAGCTGTTACATTAACAATGTGCAAATCGAGATGAAGTTACTTGATAAGTAACATTTACAAATGTGTAAACTTATGTTGTACAAGCTACAATGTAATGTAATACAAGATGTCGGCTGTGTTCAAGACCCTGCACACAGTCACTGCTGATGCTAACTGTTAGGGGTCGAGTTACACTAAATGTCAGGGGCAGATTAAAGTTCATTCTGATTATGATTTTTTTTTGTAAATTGATGCAGAAATATTTCAGAATCAGCTGACCCTTTGCTACTGACTAAGCAACTTTCCAAGCTTTTGCTTGTTCAAATGTAAGTTTATGAAGGATCTGCGTGTTTGCGAGGCAATTTTACAAAAATGATCACAAAATAAGGTTAAACGTTGTTGCTGGGTCACTTCTACTAGTGACACTGAATTTTCCCTTTTCCAATTATTTAAATAAATCTTGTTCATGCTGTGTATTACTCTTTGTGTCACCCTCATTTCCAAAGAACACATCTGTAAGAGCATATTCATCTGCTGAAGCGTAAATGAGAGTCACTGAACGAGGCAAGTGTAGTTTGAAAGTAACCTGAACAAAACTGTTCCTAACACTCATGTTATCAGCTGTAACTGCTGTCAAATCAGACTTTCCTTGTTTTTCCTTGTTTCCTTGCTAGAAGCATTTAACTCGATTCTGATTCACGCTCTCACAGATTTAATCATGTAACTGCATCATTTGATCATTTCATTTCATTTCATCAATATCAACAGTAACAAGGGGAGGCGGGGCTTAGGGAAATCAATTGTTTCCAAAATACCGTTTTACATATCCACCATTTTCCTACAGTTGTGCAAATTATGGGAGTAACATCCGTCAAACTGTAAACAATCAGTAACTACCAGAAAATTTAAAGGTTCACTCTATAAATGCCATGATAAACATTTTCAAAAACTAAGTATAAAGACGTGACATTATTCTCATCACGTGTAGAAGTATGAACAAACTACTTTCAGCAAACCATGAATGAAATCTCAGGAGATATAACAGATGTCACATATATTCTGGTGAGACTAAAGTCACATTAAATACCAAGCAGTACATTATTTTCCGAAGAATAAAAATACAGCATGATGGAAAATGTTCAGATCGTTCAGTCTGAATGATTTGTTTCAGTCCTCCTGGGTGGCAGATCCCAAAACCAGAAGTGCCGCCATATTTTAAAATGCAGTAAAGCTCCTTCAGAAAAAACAGACAGAAGGACATCAGTGAAGGAAAGCTTCAACACAACAGTAGATCATCTGTGATTGTCTCTTACCTGCTCCAGCACCTCCAGTCTCAGTCCCCATATTGACAGCTGCAGATCCGACGTCTTCAGGTTCTTTATGTAGCGGTTCACATAACTCATCAAGAGAGGAGAAACATAGGACTCCAGCATCCTGACATCCCGTCACGCCTGCGGGCGCACACGCGCACACACACACACACACACACACACAGAGACACAAGTGGTGTTCCTGTGGCTCAGTGGTAGAGCATTGCGTTAGCAGCGCAAAAGGTTGTGGGTTCAATTCCCAGGGAACACGTTAGGTAAAAAAAATGTTAGCCTGAACGCACTGTAAGTCAAAGCGTCTGCTAAATGTAAAAAAAAAATTTTAAAAATGTACTTGCATTTGTGGTTACGGGGACTCTACATAGGCATAATGGATTTTATGCTATACAAACTGTATTTTCTATCACCCTATACCTAAACCTACCCCTCCCAGAAAACTTTCGCCATTCTGCATTTTTAGATTTTCAAAAAAACACCATTTAGTATGTTTTTAAGCCTTTCGAATTATGGGGACATCAGCTCAAAAATAACCTTCACATTTTAGTACCTCTGTCATACCCAATTCATTATACAAGCCTGAGTCCTCATAAACCACATAAAGCAGTGCACATAGAGACAGTGTTGGGAAGGTTACTTTGGAAATATAATAGGTTAGAGATTACAAGTACCCTATTTAATATGTAATAAGTAGTGTAACTATTTCAATTACTTTATTAAATTAATGTAACTGATTACAGTTGATTACTTATCTAAATTTCTAAGGAAATTTGTTAATCACTAATATTACTCAACACTGATTACAGTAAGACTTTTTAAAAATACTTCATCTCTCGAATTAAGGTTATAAAAAATTCGTTTTACTACAAGAAGTATTCAGATGTAAACCTCTTTGTAATCGTTAACAATTTCATAAGTAGCTCTAATTTAATTACACATTTTTTCCCTCAGTAACTGTAACAGATTATAGATACATTAATTTTGTAGATTACGTAATGCCGCCGTTACATGTAACTCTGCATATAAACACACACACACACACACACACACACACACACATAGAGAGAACTGTAGAATCTCGATTTCTAAAAGAGCATCTTTGTGAGGATTGATCACTGACAGAGTTTTGAACAGAACCTGAGCAGCAAGCGTCATAACCCTCCACTGAGGTCACCGGGGTGTACATAATAAAAGTCTACAATAATTAGCGAACAAGTGTATTTTGATGCTATAATCTGATGTCATTCATGTCTCTCGTCAGCCGCTCGTTAATGTCAGAATTATTGATATGGCCAAACAAATCAAAGGAGGCGGGGCTTAACTGACGCTTCAGATTTAACATTCAAAATTAAGATAAACATGTTTTACTACAGAATGTTAAACAACCGACAGTGATATTCAGCAGAACTAATCGACTTTTGTCAAATTCTGCGTTTCAAATAGAAAAATATACGTAATTTACGTAATTCATGTAATGTAATTCTTAGTTGTCAATGACAAGAAACATTAACTGCCCGTTTTCATCAGGCATAAAATTAAGAATGAATGTGTGCATATTGTGAATTAATCCATAAACTTGGTTACCTGTTTTTCTGATATTCTTTCAGAGTTATGATCCTCACACCTCCATCAGGACAGTCATTTAAACAATTAAAACGGTTGTATTTTAATATTCCTGAGTCTGTTCAAGAAGTTAAAAATGAAAGTGAGCCACATGTCATATTCCAAGCCCTAATGTTGTACTTCATGAAACATGACAGACTTAATTGTTTCATTCATTACAGATTATGTTCTGACAGAATTTAAAAACACAAAATGTACAATGTATTACAAGTTATTAGAGGCTTTTTTTTAAAGTGATTATAAACTCGGAAGCGGTGATATCTGGCATTTACACATCATTTGAGAATGTGTTTACTCTCTTCGCTGACACAGATGAACACAGGCAGACTGATATGCGGTTTAGGGCTCTGACACGCTTCGCGAGCTCAGCTTTGATCGGCGTTTCTGAAGCCCTGCGCGCATTCATGATCAACATCACTCCCACAAACATACAGCTACAGCTTCACCGACGCATCAGACTCCTGCAGAAATACTAACACAAGCCGCGTCCATAACTTCCGCATACACAACGCCATAGCGTCATCGGCTGCGCACATACGTCACTTCCGGCGAGGCAGACGTGCGCGCGCGTAAAAGCCGCGCGTCAGGACAGTTCGAGTGAAATTAAGTTTTTCGTCCGTTTCTTTCAAACACAAATGATATTGATTAAATGACTCACTGACATGACGTTACAAACAGTTAAATGAATTTCAGCTTTAAAGCGACGCGGGTTGAGATTTTGCGTCTCGCGTTTTAAAACGCGTTCTGTGTGAATGGACCTTAATCATCATTATCAAAACACTGGCTTTACACGACTAATCGTTAAATGTTCATTATTACGATACACCGACCATGTAGGCTACTAATAATGCTCATTTAGACACTGGCAGTGTTCATGCGTTCTCTGGCGCGTTTGATTTGGTAAACGCGTTTATTTGACGCTCAGCTCGAGTTCTTTGCTCCCTAATAATAAGAAGCTTTAATGAGCGATAGAGCAAGAATTCATAAAGATGTGGAGGGTTTGCTGAAGGACTGCTAGCCTGAGGTAAACAGAGGCTTATGAACTCTGACAGAATCCTCTCGAACCTCCATTTATTAAATATAGCCTACACTAAAATCTGTAAATAGCCTCCTGACAATATACTTCTGTATTATTAAATATCCTACTGACAACAGATACTTAACATGACAGTACTTCTTCTTCTTCTTATTATTATTATTATAAGCACTAAAACTCCATTATGGCTATTAAAAACTGACTATAGCCTAGCCTACTTATTATTTTTAAATATTTTCTTTTACTGAACACTGATACAGTAACGATAATTTTAAGTATTCAACCATAAATCCAGATCAGTCGGTACGAGATTGCTGAGTTTCAGAATCAGTATTAAATGAGCAGATGTGATCTCAGTCTGTTATAAACCAGCCGTGATTCAGATTTGTTCTATTTTTGTGTTCTTCCTTTGAGATTTGCCTTTGTGGAATATTTTAGCACAGCCTTTGATGGGAATCATTTCAGTTTCCTGTTCCAAACCGGTTCGTCTTTATCATTTATCATTTATCATTATTGTTCGTTTTATTTATAGGATTTACACGTTTTGGAATTGCGTCGTTTATTCGAAATTAACAAACGAACTCTACAAATTAATTTATCAATTTCAAGAGTTTAATTTTACGGGCTCATATAGTTCACATGTGCCATTGTTCTTTTTTTATATTTACGATTTTATATTTACAAATTTCCGGATGAACTATTTCTTTTATCTGTTGCGTCTTTTCTAACGATCTTCCGAAAGCCGTCCGTCTGCCAAAGAAAGATCTTCTTTCTTTCTGTAGCCTATTTCTGCGTGTAGCCTTTTCGCGTTAGCTATTTATTTATTTTATATAGGCCTAACGATTATATTATTTATTACACTACACAAAATATTTGCTCACATTTTGTGTTTTTAAGATGAAAGCATGAATTTGTTGTCTGTGCACTTAGAAATTATTAAATAAAAAGCGTTTGTTGTGTGATTTAATGAGCGGCTCAAACAGCAGGTTCTTCTGCAGAATCTCGATCCGAAACTCCACTGTAGTTCAGTTCACAAGACATAGGCCTATAGCCTAATTAAATCGACAGTTAGGCAGTTAAATATTATAGACTAGTTGTCATAAATTCTTTAATAATAATAATAATAATAATAATAATAATAAATAAAAATAAACTTAAAATTTCTCTAAATGTCAGCAGCCAAATAGCTCTGAAGTTAAATAGCTTACTGCTGACAATTAAATGATAATTAAAATTAGATATCCATGTCGGGACATAAATAAATAAAATAATAACGTAGGCCCTAACATATTAAAATAAAACGTAAGAAGGGGAAAAGTAGGTTTTTTTTTTTTTTTTTTTTTTTTTTTTTTTTTTACAGAAGTTCAGTCACCATTTAAAAAAGATACCTCTTTTATTAAAGCAGAATTGTGTTCGTCTCTTCTCACTCACATTTTATTGTCTTTGACTGAAACACATTATGTTATTAATCCTGTGAGGCTGTGAGCAGATCAGCCGCTTTATTTACACAATGTATTCTCCCAGTTCCAAACGCGTTGAGTTCAAATGCAGGTGATAATAAAAATAACGATATAACCTTTATTTACATGAGTTCACAGAGTCTGTTCAGGTGCAAGCGAGTCCGTGGCGTCCGTCAAACATGAGGCTCGAGATCAGAGTTTGCATGTGTGCACTCGTTAGTTCACAAGTTAGTAGTCCTGCTGTGGGGTGTGTGTCAAACTGTGGCGTCGCAGGTCGCAGTTGCGCCGAAACACCCTTCCCGCAGGGCCGCAGGAGAAAGGCTTGAGGTCTGTATGGGTGAGAAGGTGAGTTTTCAGGTTACTTCTTTGATTAAAGGTTCTTCCGCATGTGGGGCATTTGTGAGGAGATTCCTGTTCAGATTTGAAGCAAGCAAAGGATTATTCCCTTCAGTTTTCCATCAAAATAAATGCTTCAATGTCAACATTTGAGGCCCAGATGTTTATATAGGCCAATGCTAGTCTATAATCGACAGCCCCAAACATGACATTTTAATTAAAAGCTACGAACGAACAAAAGCGTGTTTGTGCAGAATGTCATTCACATATACACAAGGTATAAATGAGGACAGTTTACCTGCAGGTGCAACGTTTTATGAACCGCCAAAGTTCGCGACTGACAAAATCCCTTCCCGCACTCCAGACATTTGAACGGTTTCTCCTTGGAGTGAATATATCTGCAAAACAAGCGAGAATGATTCAAGCTGGACCTCCTCGGGCAGAACAGCACCTCAAACAGCTGCCTCTCTCTCTCTCTCTCTCACACACACACACACACACACATGTTGGTATCGGTGGTTTAAGGGACTCTCAAAAGGCGTAATAGTTTTTATACTGTACAAACTGTATAGGCCTATTCTATCGCCCTACACCAACCCTACACCTAAACCCACCCCCCCCCACACACACACAGAAAACTTTATGCATTTTTAGATTTAAAAAAAAAAAAAAAAAAAAAAAAAACAAACACCATTTAGTATGTTTTTAAGCCTTTTGAATTACGGGGACATATGCAGTGTCCTCATAAACCAATTTTACATTGTTATACCTCTGTCATAGGCCTACCCATGTCATTATACAAATTTGAGTCCTCATAAACCACACTCACACACACACACACACACACACACACACACACACACACACACACTCAACAGGACTTCTGGAGCGGTCACC
>NC_056612.1:29387081-29427081 GCF_018340385.1 Cyprinus carpio | reverse complement strand
TGCTCTGAAATTTGGCCTGTAGATGATGGACCTCACCTAACTCACTGTTAGATGCTCTGAATGAAGCTGTGCTGCAGCTCACACAGACACACACACACACACACACTTCTACTGCTGGAAACGCTTTGTTATTCACGAGAGGCTCATTCACAGGAACACATCAGATGCATTTGAGTCAGTGGCAGTAATGCGCTTCTGAACATAATATTCATGGTGACAGGAAATGTTTTATAATTTTTTTTGTTCCTTTATTTATACAGTGCTTTAAACAAAAAAGATTGCGTCAAAGCAACTGAACAACATTAATTAGGAAAACAATGTGTCAATAATGCAAAGTGACAGTTAAAGGCAGTTCATCATTGAATTCAGTGATGTCATCGTGCAGCTCTGTTCAGTTTTAATAGTATCTGTGCAATAATTTGCAATCAAGTCATTGATATCGCTGTAAATGAAGTGTCCCCAACTAAGCAAGCCAGAGGCGACAGCGGCAAGGAACCAAAACTCCATCAGTGACAGAATGGAGAAAAAACCCTTGGGAGAAAACAGGCTCAGTCGGGGGGGCAGTTCTCCTCTGGCCAGACGAAACCAGCAGTTCAATTCCAGGCTGCAGCAAAGTCAGATTGTGCAGAAGAATCATCTGTTTCCTATGGTCTTGTCCCGGTGGTCATCTGAGACAAGGTCTTTACAGGGGATCTGTCTCTGGGGCTCTAGTCCTGGTCTCCGCTGTCTTTCAGGGCTGTAGAGGTCCTTTCTAGGTGCTGATCCACCATCTGGGCTGGATACGTACTGGATTCGGGTGACTGCAGTGACCATCTGATCTGGATACAGACTGGATCTGGTGGCTACGGTGACCTCGGAATAAGAGAGAAACAGACTAATATTAGCGTAGATGCCATTCTTCTAATGATGTAGCAAGTCCATTGGGTGTTATGGGAAGAGTTCCCGGTTCCGGTTTACCTAATTAATGCAGCCTAAAAATCCTTTAACAGATTTTAATATTAGAAGCATATTAGTGTGTTATGTGTAAACTAGGTTAAAGAGATGGGTCTTTAATCTAGATTTAAACTGCAAGAGTGTGTCTGCCTCCCGAACAATGTTAGGTAGGTTATTCCAGAGTTTAGGCGCTAAATAGGAAAAGGATCCGCAGCTCGCAGTTGATTTTGATATTCTAGGTATTATCAAATTGCCAGAGTTTTGAGAATGCAGCAGACGTGGAGAACTATAATGTAACAAGAGCACGTTCAAATACTGAGGTGCTAAACCATTCAGGGCTTTATAAGTAATAATCAAGATTTTAAAATCTATACGATGTTTGATAGGGAGCCAGTGCAGTGTTGACAGGACCGGGCTAATATGATCATACTTCCTGCTTCTAGTAAGGACTCTAGCTGCTGCATTTTGGACTAACTGTAGTTTGTTTACTAACCGTGCAGAACAACCACCCAATAGAGCATTACAATAATCTAACCTTGAGGTCATAAACGCATGGATTAACATTTCTGCATTTGACATTGAGAGCATAGGCCGTAATTTAGATATATTTTTGAGATGGAAAAACGCAGTTTTACAAATGCTAGAAATGTGGCTTTCTAAGGAAAGGTTGCTATCAAATAGCACACCTAGGTTCCTAACTGATGACGAAGAATTGACAGAACAGCCATCAAGCCATCAGCCATAAATGCCTTACTTCACTCTGAGAAGGTATTTGTGCTTTTAATAGGGGTTTAAGCTGTTTATGACATTGACGTGAGGGACAAATGATGGCTGGCTGCGGGTTCTGGGAGGTCCAAATGAGCTGTTACACACCAGCACCAGCACAGCGCCGTAAACACAGGAGAGGGAGTCAGATGGAGGAGGACCTGCTCAAACCTGCAGAACCTGCACGGTGCAATAAAACCCAAGCCTGCTGAGCTGTAGCGGATCGGTCAGCGGCCACAGCATCTGTATTCACAGCGAAGCCAGCGACTGAGCCTTCTGGCCCCGCACTTACACACACACAGACAGGCCAGTACCAGAGCTGATTTATGGACCTGCGGGCTTTAGGATGTACCAGGGTTTTATTAAACACCTTCTGGAGGCCCAGGCCTGACAGCGGCTGGATCCATCCACAGTTTAAGAGTTTTTCAGGAACTTCCTTTGACATGTGGCCAAACAATTAAAGCAGGCTGAGGAACGCGATACAGACATGCAATGGCGGCTCTCAGCTGTTTCGGCAGGGGCTCTCAAAAGAACCAATATTTTTGGCCAATATGTTCTCCATTTGATGGTGCAAGTGAGAGCAGCTTATAAATGCGGCTGGGATGGATTTCACATGTGCAGCAGAGGAAGGCCTCGGTGGGAGGGATTCTCTGAGAGTGACCTCGATCGGGCGGGATGTGCCGCACTTTTCCGTGTGGATCTCGCCACTCGCATACAGCTGGCTGTAAAAGCTCCACATCCACAATTACTCCGACTGCTAGATTTATAAATCCCTCCTAATGTCACCGTGGATACATTACAGTTCTAAATGGTGAAACTGATTGCTTGCCCCCTCTGTAATGGCACACTTGATGATTATAAATGAAATCGTAAATAAAGCCCCTAGACTTTTACAGATTTTGGCACAGTAGACGTAGTAGTTCTGCATGACCTGTGCAGGTCAACGTTTAACAGATTGCTGCCGTGGAGCACGTCTGCGAGCAGAGAGCCATGTTAAAACATTATTATCTCCAGCATTTCCTCCACAGGACAGCTGCCGCTGGCTAGGACCATTGGAGGATTTCGGAACAATGTAGTCATGACCGACTCAAAAGAGATGCTTCTGATCCACACGGCTCATTTGGAAGAAAGGAAACTGACAGTGATGAGAACTTGATACTTGTGAATTTACGAGTCAGATTGGCAAATACTGGCTGGAGACTCATCTTTAACTTCAGCTGCACATTTGATCTCCTGAACTCACTCATCCCAGCATGTTTTAAAGCTGCAGTACAAATATTTACAGTTTTTGCCTATTGCTTGAACACTTCTTGCAAAACTTCGGCTCATTGTATCAAAACTTTACACACAAGCACACAAGACTGGGAAATAAACCATTCACATCTAGGTCGAATTGAAACTCTGCTTTCAAAACCTAACAGTCCTTTGTCAGAATGTCACACTGATGACAAAATGATACACATTGCATCATATAAAAAAACACTAAAAAATACAGCAAAACACTACCGTAACTCAAATAAAACACTGCAGTCTTTAATTTTCACTGTTTTTATTCAGTTCAGCAGTTAGCATTCTGTGAACCCTTACCAAAAAGTAGTATACTTCAAGTTTATTTTATTAAGTATACTTAAGTAAAGTTCAAGAATATATACAACCTTTGTAAGTATAAGTCAAGTATACTTAAATGTCATTTTAAGTATATTTCTGAGGAGAACATAAAGCCCATTTCTGAGAAGTACATAAAAAGTAAACTAAAAGCATACTTTCCTATTTTTAGTTTAAAAGAAGTATACTAATAGCACACTTGAATAAACTTCTTTTTCGTAAGGGAAGCTCAGTGCAACACACAGTTTTTTTTCCAAGGTTTTCACAACAACCAAAAATGAAAGTACTGAAAGGTTACAGGACCTAGAACGCTGACCTAGAACGCTGTCTAAGCCTTGATGGCTGCTCTGTCAATTCTTCGTCATCAGTTAGGAACCTAGGTGTGCTATTTGATAGCAACCTTTCCTTAGAAAGCCATGTTTCTAGCATTTGTAAAACTGCATTTTTCCATCCCAAAAATATATCTAAATTACGGCCTATGCTCTCAATGTTAAATGCAGAAATGTTAATCCATGCGTTTATGACCTCAAGGTTAGACTATTGTAATGCTCTATTGGGTGGTTGTTCTGTACGCTTAGTAAACAAACTCCAGTTAGTCCAAAATGCAGAAGCTAGAGTTCTTACTAGAACCAGGAAGTATGATCATATTAGCCCGGTCCTGTCAACACTGCACTGGCTCCCTATCAAACATCGTATAGATTTTAAAATCTTGCTTATTACTTATAAAGCCCTGAATGGTTTAGCACCTCACAATTTAAATGATCTCTTGTTAGATTATAGTCCTCTACGTCCGCTCCGTTCTCAAAACTCTGGCAATTTGATAATACCTAGAATATCCAAGTCAACTGCGGGCGGCAGATCCTTCTCCTATTTAGCGCCCAAACTCTGGAATAACCTACCTAACATTGTTCGGGAGGCAGACACACTCTTGCAGTTTAAATCTAGATTAAAGACCCATCTCTTTAACCTGGCTTATACATAACATACTAATACACTTCTAATATCCAAATCCGTTAAAGGATTTTTAGGCTGCATTAATTAGGTAAACCGGACCGGGAACACTTCCCATAACACCCGATGTACTTGCTACATTTACATTTACATTTACATTTAATCATTTAGCAGACGCTTTTATCCAAAGCGACTTACAAATGAGAACAGTAGAAACAATCAGATCAAAGAGAGAACAACAACGGTATACAAGTGCTATGACAAGTCTCAGTTAGTCTAGTACAGAACACGTAGCCAGGGTTTTTTTTTTTTTTTTTTTTTTTTTTTTTTTTTTTTGAATATGATAGACAAGAAAAAGAAAAGGTAAGTACTAGTATTAGTTGGTTAAGTGCAGGCAAAAAAGATGAGTCTTTAGATGTTTTTTAAAAATGAGTAAAGACTCAGCTGTTCGAATTGAGATCGGGAGGACATTCCACCAGCTGGGCGCAGTCCAGGAAAAAGTCCGTGAGAGTGATTTTGAACCTCTTTGGGATGGCACACCACAAGACGTCGTTCACTTGCAGAGCGCCAAACTTCTGGGGGGCGCATAAGACTGAACTAGTGAGTTTTAGGTATGTTGGCGCCGTGCCAGTGGTCGTCTTGTAGGCAAGCATCAGTACCTTGAATTTGATGCGAGCGGCTACTGGTAGCCAGTGTAACCTGATGAGGAGAGGAGTAACATGGGCTGTTCTCGGCTCATTGAAGACAACCCTCGCTGCTGCATTCTGGATCAGTTGTAGAGGCTTGATAGTACATGCAGGAAGGCCCGCCAGAAGAGCATTACAATAGTCCAGTCTGGAGAGAACAAGAGCTTGGACAAGAAGTTGGGTGGCTTGCTCTGACAGGAAGGGTCTAATCTTCCTAATGTTGTATAAGGCAAATCTGCAGGACCGGGTCGTTGTAGCAATATGGTCTGTGAAGCTTAACTGATGATCCATCACAACTCCTAGGATTCTGGCTGTCCTGGAAGGAGTTATGGTTGACGAACCCAGCTGTATAGAGAAGTTGTGATGAAACGATGGGTTAGCTGGAACCACCAGCAGTTCAGTCTTAGTAAGGTTGAGCTGAAGGTGATGGTCATTCATCCAGCTAGAAATGTCACTCAGACAGGCTGAAATGCGAGCAACTACCGTCGGGTCATCTGGTTGGAATGAGAAGTAGAGTTGAGTGTCATCAGCATAGCAGTGATAGGAAAAGCCATGCTTCTGAATGACAGATCCTAATGACGTCATGTAGATGGAGAAGAGAAGTGGTCCAAAGTACTGAGCCTTGAGGAACCCCAGTAGCAAGTTGTTGTGACTTAGAAACTTCACCCCTCCAAGACACCATGAAGGATCTATCAGAAAGGTAGGAGTTAAGCCACTGGAGAGCGGTTCCAGAGATGCCCATCTTTCTGAGGGTGGACAGGAGAATCTGGTGATTAACAGTGTCAAAAACATCGAAGCCCTTTTCCTCACTCAGAACTGAGGATTTTGAAGCTGCTCTTGCCAGTCGCAGGGCTTCAGTAACCGAGAGCAGGGCAGTCTCAGTTGAGTGGCCACTTTTGAAGCCAGATTGGTTGCTGTCCAGGAGGGTGTTCTGTACAAGAAACATAGAGAGCTGGTTGAACACAGCTCGTTCGAGTGTCTTTGCAATGAATGGAAGAAGGGATACGGTCTGTAGTTTTCCAGAAGTGCTGGATTTAGAGATGGTTTCTTCAGCAGTGGGCTTACCCGAGCCTGCTTAAATGCTGAGGGAAATGTTCCAGAATGAAGAGAGTGAGTTGATAATGTGAGTAAGTGAAGGTATGACTGAAGAAGAAATCGCTTGAAGGAGGTGAGTGGGTATCGGATCCAGTGGGCAAGTAGTAGGATGACTGGACAGGATAAGTTTGGAAACGTCCGTCTCTGAGAGTGGAGAGAAGGAGGAGAACGAGTGAGCATTAGTCGTTGTGAAGTTATCCTCAGTCTGCGGTGTGGAGAATTGGTCACTGATTGGTCACTGATACATCATTAGAAGAATGGCATCAACGCTCATATTAGTCTGTTTCTCTCTTATTCTAAGGTCACCGTAGCCACCAGATCCAGTCTGTATCCAATTCAGAGGGTCACTGCAGTCACCCGGATCCAGTACGTATCCAGCCCAGATGGTGGATCAGCACCTAGAAAGGACCTCTACAGCCCTGAAAGACAGCGGAGACCAGGACTAGAGCCCCAGAGACAGATCCCCTGTAAAGACCTTGTCTCAGATGACCACCGGGACAAGACCACAGGAAACAGATGATTCTTCTGCACAATCTGACTTTGCTGCAGCCTGGAATTGAACTGCTGGTTTCGTCTGGCCAGAGGAGAACTGGCCCCCAGCTGAGCCTGGTTTCTCCCAAGGTTTTTTTCTCCATTCTGTCACTGATGGAGTTTTGGTTCCTTGCCGCTGTCGCCTCTGGCTTGCTTAGTTGGGGACACTTCATTTACAGCGATATCGTTGACTTGATTGCAAATTATTGCACAGATACTATTTAAACTGTACTGAGCTGCATGGTGACATCACTGAATTCAATGATGAACTGCCTTTAACTTTCATTTTGCATTATTGACACACTGCTTTCCTAATTGATGTTGTTCAGTTGCTTTGACGCAATCTTTTTTGTTTTAAGCGCTATATAAATAAAGATGACTTGACTTGACTTGAGGTTACAAATGACATCAACTTAATACTGCACATCACAGTACTATACTTTACAGTAAATGCAGTAATGCAAAAATACAAAAATAAAACAATACATTACTGTAAATACAGAAAAACAGGCCAATTGTGCGTGGGTGGTATTACAGATCCTGCTGACTGTTTGGGTCTGGCCACAGGATCTCATCAACGTCACAAGCGATATTTTCTCCTGCTAAGCAACGGGGAAAATAAAGCCTTGTGTGCCGAATCCATCCATGGATTGACGTTACCTCAATGTCTCCTATGCCTCTTCCATTGCCTGTAGGCATGTGGTTGGCAGTCATATATGCGCCATCTCCAAGCGGAAAAATAATTCTTCGATAGTGTTTAGAAATGGTGAGTAAAGGGGCAGGGATACAACCTCAAATTGATCGTGGTTGGTGAACCAGTCCCGGACCAGAGCAGACCGGTGGAAACTAACATTATCCCAGACAACAACAAACCTGGGCTGATCTGATCGGTCCTGTACAACTGCATCTTGAAGTGCATCGAAAAATACACATACAGAACCCACCCCAACACACAGGTTCCTGTGTCCCTCTCTGCATGTATCTATGTGGTACTGATACGATGGTACATATTCAGCTATTACTGTACTGGATTACATAAATACTGTATTGTCAATGTAAAGGACTGCAACACTTACTTGCACATTTTCTTGTCAAATTCCTTTGACCCTGATACAGTTCCTCTCAAATGGGACCTTGTACAATTGTTTCAATGTGATTTTGTGCTTTACCAAGACACATCTGATCGTGGTAATGCCTGCTCGATTGATGTTGATGAATACTTGTCTATCAGCAAGTATTTGCTCCTGTAGCTGGTGGAGACGGACTGCATTGTTTGCTCTGAACATTTCCACAAAGGCAAGTTCCTGCTTTTGGGTGAACAGGCATTGACGACCCAGAAGGTCTTCTAGTCATTCTGTAGAAAAATGCAACCACAAATTGTTATTGGTTTGGTTCTTTTTTACACTGCTGTATACTATACACAGTACTGTAACATCTCAATGGTACAGTGCTATGTACTATACTGTACTGTATGTTCCACAAAACTACCATTTTCTGTTACAAAAGGAGCACTAGTCAACTTGCAATACAGTACATGTGATACAGTAAGGTGATATGGTACAGTACTGTAAATACTGTAGATATAGTCTGGAGTTGAACACATGCCTGTTTTCCAGTCTTAATGTCCTTATGATGGATGCAACTGTGAACCGGCTTAGCTTGTGGTGGACTCTCTTCTGCCCAGCTTCCCTCATTGTCAGGCCATGACTTATCACATGATCCACCAACGTTGCTCTAATATCATCTGAAATATTGTTCCGTGCATAGCCTCTTCGACCATGTCCTACTCCCCCCCCCCCCCTCCCTCTCTCCCTCTCTCTCTCTCTCTCTCTCTCTCTCTCTCTCTCTCTCTCTCTCTTCCTCTTCCTCTTCCTCTACCTCTACCTCTACCTCTACCTCTTGCTCTCCCTGCTTCCATGCTTGTACAGTTCTCAAAATGGCTCAGCTGATGCCTATTTGTGGTTGGCTGATTGTTTTGTAATTAAGTGTTTTCAGGTGTGTGTTTAAGTGTTTTCAATCACCCAATGTGTTTTGTATTTTGAATAGATGTGTTTTCCCAATGGTACCCAAGAGATTTCATTTATGAACAAAGTGCCTTATGTATGTAATAGTGTGTAGTGTGCAGGAGCAAGTGTGTTGCAGAATGGCAACTGAAGTGCAAAGCAGCGCTTTTGTTTAAGGTATGGTTACACTGTGTTTAAGGTATAGTAACAAAAGCTTCAAGTTTTGTTACTTTGGTCTAAAAAAAAAGTGAAAAGTGAAAGTGACATACATACAGCCAAGTATGGTGACCCATACTCAGAATTCGTGCTCTGCATTTAACCCATCCAAAGTGCACATACACACAGCAGTGAACACACACACACACCTTGAACACACACCTGGAGAAGTGGGCAGCCATTTATGCTGCGGCACCCGGGGAGCAGTTGGGGGTTCAGTGCCTTGCTCAAGGGCACCTCAGTCGTCGTATAGCCGGCCCGAGACTCGAACCCACAACCTTATGATTAGGAGTCAAACTCTCTAACCACTAGGCCACTAGACTTCCCCCTAAGCATGTGTCTATAGTGTTCAAGCAATAGGCAAAAACTGTATTATTGTAACTTTAGTGGATTTTTAAATGACTGAAAATGCCTCACATCTCTTGCAAAATGAAGCACTGCATTCAAAATATCACACAAACATCTCAAAAACAAACATTTGCAAACACCTTTGCCATAATATTACAGTTTTTCCGAATTGCTAAAACACATTTCTTGAAACCGTCACTCATTTTCTCAAAACCTCAAACACAAATCCAAATACTCAAACTAAATTCACGAATCCTCTGACACTTCCATCAAAATCAAACAATCACTGCAAAACCATTTCACTTTTCATTTACACTACAGAGACAAATGGAGAACACTGCATCCAGAACATTACAGAAAAAATGTATATTATATCGAATAAACAATTTAACAATTCTGTAAAAAAAGTATAGAAATCGCAACTGAGTAAGGTTTATAAGGCTATATTGTATAGGCCTACTGAAGAATAGTATTGTGCTGAATGCTGAATAGTACTGAATGTTTGTATATATTCAGCACTTGGATACTGCAAAAATACTGCAGTCCAGCTGCAAAGGCCAAAAAGATCAAATAAAACTCTTAATGAATAGCATGTTACAGTACACTCAAATACTGTAAGTTGTGCATCTGTAAAATCAGTGTCAATGAGAGATTACAGTAATTCTGTCTCAGCATCATGTCTTTGTGCTTGAGTCCTGCCTGAGTCGACTTTGTCCACATCACAAGTAATGAAAAACCCCTCTGTTCTGACAGATCCAGCCTTAATAACACTCTCTAAACCTTACTCTTTCTCCTCATCCTCCACTTCTTACATGAACTCTTCCTCCTCTCCTTCTCAGATTGTTCCTGTTGTTCGTATCATTCTTCAGTCACCTGTGCCACTTGTGCTCTCTGAACTGGCTCATATTTTGATCACATCATTAGAAACAAGTGTGGACAATTCTGAATCATTATAATGACAAATGTGCTTTAGTTGTGTTTAACTTTTGCTGCTTGTGTTTAGCATTTTGCAAAACAAATGCATCACAGTGTGATAAGTGTTTAAGTGAATGAGAATGTGTTGAGATTTGCAAGCCTAACTGCCTGAACGTGTTTAAGGTTTAGCAGAAAGAGTGACAAATTGGTTTAAGCTAGTCATAATTTGTTTTGTTTTTTTTTTGATTGGTATTTAGTGTTTTAGCAATTCAGAAAAACTCTAATTCCTGTTAGAATTTTGTGTACTACATAGAGCATTGTGTGTTGTGTTTTGCAAAAAGTGTTTTATGAATTCAAAGGCAGAGAATTAGTGTATGGTTTTGCAGATTTGGTGTGTGCTTCTGCTGTTTGAGTGTCAGCTTTCAGAAACTGTGTGACAAGGAAAGATTCTGTGAGCAGTTGAAAAAAAAAAACTATTGTGTAAAGCATGAAATTATGTCCAAAACGTGATTTATTCTGTTTTGATTGTACTGTAGATATCAGTGTTTAGATCCTTTTATACTGCTGTTGTTATTTTAATGTTTGTAACACAAATAAAGATATTGTCTCACACATATAAATTCAAATGTATTTTTTTCAGTTGTATGTTTAGGTCTGAAAGGGCAGAGTTTATGTCATGTTAGTTTTTGTTGTAGTGAATTTATGGTTTGAATAAATAAATTCTTGTCTTTGTGACTATGTTACAGTACAGTGAAAACATTGTCACAATGTAAATAAAGTCAGCAGATCCATTACTGTCAGAGGTTCTGATCATCAGATGAACCTTGACTTGCATGTGTGTGAATGTTCAATAAATGCACTGTAGAAATACAACTGCTATTGACACTTCTTTGTACTTCTAATGTCAAGACATATAATCTACATGATCTTATATACACGTAGAGACTGAAAGAGGCACAAGAATGAATGACAGAAGACAAAGTATTATAGATAACGTGTGTGTGTGTGTGTGTGTGTGTGTGTGTGTGTGTGTGTGTGTGTGTGTGTGTGTGTGTGTGTGTGTGTGTGTGTGTTTGTGTGTGTGTGTCCACTTGGACATCATGGGCTGCTCAGATTGATGGCTGATGACAGATGTGAGATATCGCTAATGGAGTTAGACCATAAAAGTGAAGGATGCGGTTTACAGGTTTGTGCTGTGAGGACGCTGCACTTCCGCAGTCCTCCCCTCCATCAGATCACATAAAGTAAACAGTTCTCGAGTGTGTTTTTGATAAACGCAATTTGCTGCTATGCTCTTTTCCTGTCTGAATGGTGTGTTTTGCCTCTTGTAAGTTAATTTGCCAAATCAACTGAAAGAATCGGGAGGTCTAATGAAAAGCAGTGCGCTGGCAGAGGAACAGCATGCCAGCGGTCAGCTCCAGAACACGCCGCTTTAATGTGGTGATCGCACGCTTGGAGTTTAGATGTTCATTTCCATAAAAATCCCCACAAGCCTTTCCGCTGTGGTGTTTTTAGGTCTTACTACTATTTCCTCCCTGAGGTTGGTTATCACACACACACACACACACACACACATAGATTCTGAGCCGTCTGAGGGAAATCCACCCGACTGACCCACACTGTCCTGAGGAAACTGTCAAACACACACAGCGCTGCTCTGCTGACACGTTTGCGCTCTAGTCGACAGGTTTGCGTTCCTCAGATCGGTTTGTCCTCGACTCAAAGGCTTTGCTGCGCTAGTGAAATGTTTCCTGCTCCGCTGCGCTCATTTTTAATACACGGATTACATGACTCTGCTCTCTCAACGCTTCAGAAAGAAGGAAATAACAGAATGAATGTAAACACCATGAGCATTTTTCCTCATCAGCAACCCGGCCAAGCGCTGATTCGATAACGAGACTTCAATTGACGTTTGTCGTTAAGTAGTTAAAATAATGATCTTGCAGTGCTGCCGTTCACGAGCAGCTCAAAAGTTTCAGTATACACACATACAGAACCACTCTGGACACTGGCTGAACTTATTATATTTCATGACTTTATTATTGTAAAATGTAGAAAATAGTCACTTTGAAGAACGGATTGTATATAGAACAAATGGATAACAAATGGATTTGTATATAGAAATGCACCAACACACCATTTCCTACAATCAGAAACACAATTACACAAACTGTTAAACACTCAGATGCTGAGCTCCTATATTTAGCATTAAATGACACTTCTTATTCAGTTATATTACTGATTTGGTAGCCCCGACACCACTGGTGAGAACAAAACTTGAACAGGACACTATTGTCTGTTTTACAACAGAATTTGTCTCACATTTGTGACCCTGCAGCACAAAATCAGTCTATATTTAGCACAGGAATATTTGTAGCAATAGCCAACAATACATTGTATGGGTCAAATTTTAGATTTTTCTTTCATGCCAAAAATCATTAGGATATTAAGTAAAGATCATGTTCCATGAAGATATTTTGTAAATTTCCTACGGTAAATATATCAAAACTTAATTTTTCATTAGTAATATGCATTGCTAAGAACTTCATTTGGACAACTTTAAAGATGATTTTATTAATATTTAGATTTTTTGGAACCCTCAGATTCCAGATTTTCAAATATCTCGGCCAAATATTGCCCTATCCTAACAAACCATACATATTTCAGATAATGTATAAATCTCAATTTCAAAAAATTGACCCTTATAACTAGATTTGTGGTCCAGGGCCACATTTGAATTTGATGATTCTGTTATTTTCCAGTTTATTTCTGTGAAAGCAATCTGTATTGTATACAGGGCTATTGAAATAAAGAATTATGAAGATTGGAATGATGAACATTGTATTCTCTCATTTACTTCTACAGATGTCTTGTCTGACTCGTTGAGGGACTTGTTTGCGTCTGCTAGCCGCCTCACGTCACAGAAGTCAGTTAATTCTCAGCAAATAGAGACTCTTTCACCTAGATATCACACTATAGAGACTGTGTCTGTTCCCCGAGCTAGAAAATACAAAAAACGTCCAAACCAATTTAAGAGTAGCAATTAAATTGAGATTCAACAAATAAAAAACAGATGCAATACGGATAAACAAACGATAACGCTTGGCTTATTGAATATCAAGTCCCTTTCTACGAAAGCACTTTTTGTAAATGATATGATCACTGATCATAAACTAGATGTGCTCTGTTTGACAGAAACCTGGCTAAAACCTGATGATAACATTATTTTAAATGATTCTACCCCCTAAGATTACTGTTATAAACTTGGGCAACGTCTAAAAGGTAAAGGTAAAGGTAAAGGGAGGTGTTGCTTCAATTTATAACAATAGTTTCAGTATTTCTCAGAGGGCGGGCTTCAAGAATAACTCATTTGAAGTAATGGTGCTTCATATAACATTATCCAGAGAAACAAGTGTTAATGATAAATCCCCTGTGATGTTTGTACTGGCTACTGTATACAGGCCACCAGGGCACCATACAGCCTTTATTAAAGAGTTTGCTGATTTTATATCCGAGTTAGTGCTGGTTGCAGATAAAGTTTTAATTGTTGGAGATTTTAATATCCATGTTGATAATGAAAAAGATGCATTGGGATCAGCATTTATAGACATTCTGAACTATATTGGGGTTAGACAACACGTCTCAGGACCTACTCATTGTCAAAATCATACTCTAGATTTAATAGTGTCACATGGAATTGATGTTGATGGGGTTGAAATTATGCAACCAAGCGATGATATCTCAGATCATTATTTAGTTTTGTGCAAACTTAATATAGCTAAAACTATAAATTCTACTTCTTGTTACAAGTATGGTAGAACCATCACTTCTACCACAAAAGACTGCTTTATAACTAATCTTCCTGATTTATCCCAATTCCTTAGCATATCCAAAACCTCAGAACAACTTGATGATGTAACAGAAACGATGGACTCTCTATTTTCTAGCATTTTAAATACAGTTGCTCCTTTATGCTAAAGGAAGATTAAGGAAAACAGTCGGACACCATGGTATAATGAGCACACTCGCACCCTAAAGAGAGCAGCCCGGAAAATGGAGCGCAGCTGGAGAAAAACAAAACTAGAGGTATTTCATATTGCTTGGCGGGAAAGTAACCTATCCTACAGAAATGCTAGATCCGATAACTTTTCATCTCTTTTAGAAGAAAACAAACATAACTCCAGGTATTTATTCAATACAGTGGCTAAATTAATGAAAAATAAAACACCAACAAGTGTTAACATTTCCCAACAGCACAGCAGTAATGACTTTATGAACTACTTTACTTCTAAAATCGATACTATTAGAGATAAAACTGTAACCATGCAGCCGTCAGCTACAGTATCGCATCAGACAGTGCACTATAGATCCCCCGAGGAACAGTTCCACTCATTCTCTACTATAGGAGAGGAAGAATTGTATAAACTTGTTAAATCATCTAAACCAACAACATGTAGGTTAGACCCTTTTCCATCTAAGCTCCTAAAAGAGGTGCTTCCAGAAGTCATAGATCCTCTTCTGACTATTATTAATTGGACATTGTCATTAGGATATGTCCCCAAAACCTTCATACTGGCTGTTAATAAGCTTCTCATCAAAAAACCACAACTAGATTACAGACCGATTATAGTTAATTACAGACTGATCTCGAATCTCCCTTTTATGTCCAAGATACTAGAAAAGGTAGTATCCTCACAATTATATTCCTTCTTAGAGAAAAATGGTATCTGTGAGGATTTCCAGTCAGGATTTAGATTGAAATCATAATACTGAGACTGCTCTCCTTAGAGTTATAAATGACCTGCTCTTATCATCTGATCGTGGTTGTATCTCTCTATTAGTGCTACTGGATCTTAGCGCCGCGTTTGACACTATTGACCACAACATTCTTTTGCGTAGACTAGAACACTTTGTTGGCATTAATGGAAGTGCATTAGCATGGTTTAAATCGTACTTATATGACCGCCGTCAGTTTGTAGCAGTGAATGAAGAGGTATCATATCGATCACAAGTGCAGTATGGAGTACCTCAAGGCTCAGTACTAGGGCCGTCACTCTTCACGTTTTACATGTTACCCATGGGAGATATCATCAGGAAACACGGTGTTAGCTTTCACTGTTATGCTGATGATACTCAGCTCTATATTTCTTCGGAGTCCGGTGAAATATACCAATTTGAAAAACTAATGGAATGCATACTCGATATAAAAAACTGGATGATGAGTAATTTCTTACTGCTAAATTCTGAAAAAAACAGAGGTGTTAATTATAGGACCTAAAAACTCTGCATGTCATAACCTGGAATGCTGTCTAAGACTTGATGGCTGTTCTGCCAATTCATCGTCATCAGTTAGGAACCTAGGTGTGCTATTTGATAGCAATCTTTTCTTAGAAAGCCACATTCCTAGCATTTGTAAAACTGCATTTTTCCATCTCAAAAATATATCTAAATTACGACCTATGCTCTCAATGTCAAATGCAGAAATTTTAATCCATGTGTTTATGACGTCAAGGTTAGATTATTGTAATGCTTTATTGATTGGTTGTTCTGCACGTTTGATTAACAAACTCCAGCTGGTCCAAAATGCAGCAGCTAGAGTTCTTACTAGAACCAGGAAGTATGACCATATTAGCCCGGTTCTTTCAACACTGCACTGGCTCCCTATCAAACATCGTATAGATTTTAAAATCTTGCTTATTACTTATAAAGCCCTGAATGTAACGTGCTCTTGTTACATTATAGTCCTCCACGTCCGCTCCGTTCTCAAAACTCTGGTAATTTGATAATACCTAGAATATCCAAGTCAACTGCGGGCGGCAGATCCTTTTCCTATTTATCGCCCAAACTCTGGAATAACCTACCTAACATTGTTCGGGAGGCAGACACACTCTTGCAGTTTAAATCTAGATTAAAGACCCATCTCTTTAACCTGACTTACACATAGCACACTAATACGCTTCTAATATCCAAATCCGTTAAAGGATTTTTAGGCTACATTAATTAGGTAAACCGGAACCGGTAACACTTCCCATAACACCCGATGTACTTGCTACATCATTAGAAGAATGGCATCTACGCTAATATTAGTCTGTTTCTCTCTTATTCCGAGGTCAACATAGCCACCAGATCCAGTCTGTATCCAAGTCAGAGGGTCACTGCAGTCACCCGGATCCAGTACGTATCCAGCCCAGATGGTGGATCAGCACCTAGAATGGACCTCTACAGCCCTGAAAGACAGTGGAGACCAGGACAACTAGAGCCCAAGAGACCGATCCCCTGTAAAGACCTTGTCTCAGACGACCACTGGGACAAGACCACAGGAAACAGATGATTCTTCTGCACAATCTGACTTTTCTGCAACCTGGAATTGAACTGCTGGTTTCGTCTGGCCAGACGAGAACTGGCCCCCCGACTGAGCCTGGTTTCTCCCAAGGTTTTTTCTCCATTCTGTCATCGATGGAGTTTTGGTTCCTTGCAGCTGTCGCCTCTGGCTTGCTTAGTTGGGGACACTTCATTTACAGCAATATCGTTGACTAGATTGCAAATTATTGCACAGATACGATTTAAACTGAACTGAGCTGCATGATGACATCACTGAATTTAATGATAAACTGCCTTTAGCTGTCATTTTGAATTATTGACACACTGTTTTCCTAATGCTGTTCAGTTGCTTTGACACAATATTTTTTGTTTAAAGCACTATATAAATAAAGATGACTTGACTTGACTTGACTTGGATCAGCACCTAGAAAGGACCTCTACAACCCTGAATGTCAGCGGAGACCAGGACAACTAGATGAGCCCTAGATACAGATCCCCTGTAAAGACCTTGTCTCAGACGACCACCGGGACAAGACCACAGGAACCAGTTTAGTCCTCTGCACAATCTGACTTTGCTGCAGCCTGGAATTGACTTCCTGGTTTCGTCTGGCCAGAGGAGAACTGGCCCCTCGACTGAGTCTGGTTTCTCCCAAGGTTTTTTCTCCATTCTGTCACTGATGGAGTTTTGGTTCCTTGCCGCTGTCGCCTCTGGCTTACTTAGTTGGGGACACTTAATTTACTGCGATATTGTTGACTTGATTGCACATAATTGCACAGATACTATTTAAACTGAACTGAGCTGCATGATGACATCACTGAATTCAATGATGAACTCGATGAAGCAAGTTTTTCGCCTGCACTTAACCAACTAATACTAGTACTCACCTTTTCTTTTTCTTGTCTATCATATTCATTAAAAAAAAAAAAACCTGGCTACGTGTTCTGTACTAGACTAACTGAGACTTGTCATAGCACTTGTATACCGTTGTTGTTCTCTTGTTGATCTGATTGTTTCTACTGTTCTCATTTGTAAGTCGCTTTGGATAAAAGCGTCTGCTAAATGATTAAATGTAAATGTAAATGTAACTGCCTTTAACTGTCATTTTGCATTATTGACACACTGTTTTCCTAATTAATGTTGTTCAGCTGCTTTGACACAATCTGTTTTGTTTAATGCGCTATATAAATAAAGGTGACTTGACTTGACTTGACTTGACTTGTTGTTCCCAAACAAGGTTCCAATTAACGGCTAATGATGGCCAGTCCACCAGCACAGGAAATGCAAAACATGCCACAGCTCATGGTCGGTTTTCCCACTTTGATTTATCACTCAGAGTCTGAAGAATGCTTTCAAAAACAATAAGCAGGCAAAAGATGCCTTACATGCTGGTGAAACCTGGAGCAGGTCCTGTTTAGATTTTAGCCCTGTATATTTGTCTGGAAGAGTTGAAATGTTTTTGCACATTAGCGCTAACGGAAAGTATTCCTGCATTTGTTGATTCATTGTTAAGGCCTCAAATCAAAACCACAGCAAAGACCATCAGCTCTGCACTTGTGTTTTCACATTTTAATGGAACATATCGACCCTTCAACATAATGACGCCCATTAACTAACCGTGTACAGCACACAGCTGACCAGAACATAGGACACAGCAGAATCTTAAAAAGAAAAAGAAAAGAAAACATAACTAATAAAACAACAACTTTATAATCCCAAAAATTAGAATAAAAACAATATATTTAAATATCATAACAGTAATCATTAATTTATATGGACAATAAACCAATAATACAGACATACCTGTTACTTCCCATTGAGTAAGCTTGTTCATTTAACTTTGAAATTTCTGTCATAGAAATATGTATTGAATGTCAAAAATATCTATAGTTATCAAAGCTTCTAATACACTAACAATGTTAACCTCATATTTTTTCCTAACATTGCCCCATTTAGCAGTGCATGTTCTATCTTTAACCCTTCACTGAACCTCATGTCTGCTGCTCTATTCACATCCAAACAGACCTGTCTCACATCTGTGTCTGTCTGTCTGGAACCCAATCCTGTAGAGTTATGCCATTCTCAATGGATGCGTTCTCTGTGAAATCATGTGCTTCCCAAATATTTTTACTTGAGGACTTTGCCGTGTGTCAATTAATGGCTGTGATATGGAACCGTAACTGAGGTTGAGTGTTTGTAATCCTGATCTTGCCGTGTGTTTTAGATCACATGAGCTCATGCATCAGTAAGAAATGTGACATATGAGGTCAGTGTGTCTCTGACCAAAACACACACACACACACACACTGCTGGACCCATGTATGAGTGTGTGCGATCAGGTCACAATATACAATGAATCAAGCTGAAACTTGATGCATGAGAGCAGCAGACGTGTATTCCTCTCTCTAAAGACCAATCAGCCGTTCTCTCTCTCTGTAGTAACTGCTTTTGTTCTGCGCTTCTGCTGTTCTTACGAGACATGCTGCTCATGTTCTCACACACTGAACGCTGCTGTTACTGCAGCGAGACACCTTTAATGGTTTTTCTTGTTGCTTTTGGACAAGCATCTCTTGATTTCTGTCATACAGCAGCTAATCAAAATCACTCCATCTGGACATGGGTTAGTGCTGCATTCAGTCCATCATAAGTGGTCAAAAAGAGTTTGCTTGACCATTTTCAATTTGCATTTTTTGAGTGATTATCTATAGGTTTTGGTATTGCAAAACCATCAGTTTTAATTTGTATTGTAACCACACCAACAATCTTTAGAAAAACTTGCTTGAACCATCCTGGGCGCATGGTCTAAACGGGTTGTCCCTATTCTCTTAATGAGTAATGGGTGTTTTTTGGGCGTAATGTGCAATAAACCAATCAGAGTCTCATCTTCCATTCCCTTTAAGAGCCAGTTGCGCTCGTTCCATGACGGATTTGCTATTTACACGGCGGAATTTGGCAAGTGCAAAGACAGAACGCGTCTCCGAGATGAAACGGAGCTGCTCGTGTGCGAGCCTAATTCTGATACATGCGATGACTATCCATTATGACATTCTGTGACTGACTGTGAACATCTGTGAGCATCTATGACTGACTGTGAGCGTCTGTGACTGACTGTGAGCATCTGTGACTGACTTTGAGTGTCTGTGACTGAATGTGAGCATCTGTGAGTGTCTTTGACTGACTGTGAGCATCTGTGGCTGACTGTAAACATCTGTGAGAGTCTGTGACTGACTGTGAGTGTCTAGGAGCATCTGTCAGTGTTTGTGACTGACTGTGATTCTCTGTAAGCGTATGTGACTGTCTGTGAGTGTCTGTGAGCATCTGTGACTGACTGTGAGCATCTGTGACCATCTGTGATTGACTGTGAGTGTTTGTGACTGACTGTGAGCGACTGAGAATGTCTAGGAGTATCTGTGAGTGTCTGTGACTGACTGTGAGTGTCTGTGACTGACTGTGAGTATCTGTGAGGGCCTGTGACTGACTTTGAGCATCTGTAAGCATCTGTGACTGACTGTGAGCATCTGTCAGTGTCTGTGACTGACTGTGAGCATCTGTCAGTGTCTGTGACTGACTGTGAGCATCTGTAAGCATCTGTGACTGACTGTGAGTGTCTGTGATTGACCGTGAGCATCTATAATTGACCGTGAGCATCTGTGAGTGTATTTCATGAACATCAAGGAGGGGAAGTCGTGGCCTAATGGTTTTAGTTAGAGAGTCGACTCCCATCGAAGGGTTGTGAGTTCGAGTCTCGGGCCGGCAGGAATTGTGGGTGGGGGGAGTGAATGTACAGCGCTCTCTCCACCCTCAATACCATGACTTAGGTGCCCTTGAGCAAGGCACTGAACCCCAACTGCTCCCCGGGCGCCGCAGCATATGGCTGCCCACTGCTCCGGGTGTGTGTTCACAGTGTGTGTGTGTGTGTTCACTGCTGTGTGTGTGTGTGCACTTCGGATGGGTTAAATGCAGAGCACAAATTCTGAGTATGGGTCACCATACTTGGCTGAATGTCACGTCACTATTACTGAATTGTAATTATTGTAATCAAGGAGCATCCATGAGTGTCTGTGATTGACTGTGAGTGTCTGTGACTGACTGTGAGCATCTGTGACTGAACTCCTTTAACCAGCAGATAAATCACATCCTCACCTCACTCATAACAGCACACTGACTATGATATGAAATGTCAAACCTGCAAAAAATCTGAACAGTCACAATCAGCGTTCTGCATACATTCACACATCTATAAAGACCAGCAGCAGCTGTTTGCTCTTTAATTCAATAACATTTGCATTTGATTTTTAACAAGCTGCTTATAAAAGTGTGTGAACATAGACACAGATACACACAGCCATAAACACACCTTGCTTTATGACAGTAAAGCAGTAGTTTTTGACACAGCGCTTGCGTAACAGCTTCAGTGTTACAGAACATTTACTCCCCAATACACAAAACATACCCAACCAGCTAACCTTAAACCAACATCACACACTCATCATTCATAATCCCATCAATATAATCACCTCTGAACTAAACAACATCTCCCAACATTTTCAGCATAATAAACTGAACGGTTGAGTCATCATGTTTTTATCAGGCATTCAAGATAAATCCTATCAGTTAAGTATATCTATCCTTCCACTGTGAGCGACTGATATCAACCAGGTCAACAACCAGATTTACATTTGTTCATTTGTACTGTACATTTGTACAGTCCTGCGCAGTGAGTTCTGACACTTCAGCTGTCCTGTTCCTGTCTGGACCTTCACACGAGGAGAAACACCACCGTCACACACTCACTGACTAACAGACCCTCATTCTCCTGACCAACCCACCTGAGAGATTTACAGCCGCCCTTCACCCCGCCGCTCGACCAGCACAATCTCCCTCACAGCTTTTTTCTCTCACTATATGGTTTTATCACCTTGTCACTAACTGCTGATCCGTGATAGTGCTCAAAGGTGTGTCTTTCCCAAAGATAACAGTTTACAGTAGTTAATTGGTGATTAAATGGAAAGATGGCCCCGTAAAATCCTGCTACCAGTAAATAGTATTAAACTTTTAATACGTTGAAGATTTGGAGTTACATTCAGCAGGGCTGTGCTGAACCGCTCAACTCTACAGGAACTACATCAAACAAGAGCAAATCAACACAGTTTTCACTAATATAAAGTATTTGTTGTGTGCCTCTCTTCAGAAAGTAAGATATAAAAAGAAAAAAACAATATTATTGTCAATCGCAAGTTCGATTTGAGGCATGCGTCACTTTGCATAAATGTAATCAGATAAGCAAAATGACAGGAGGATCACTAAAGTGAAATGTCCTGTCGTTCACTCCTCCTCCAGCGCTGAATGTTTCTATTGAGTCTCCGAATGTGTGAACGTCAGAAAAGAAGATGGTCTCTTGCTGCTCCTATCTGGCTGGCTGATGGGAGATAAGATAGAGCGGGTCGGGACCTCGATGTGCCAGCTGCTGCAGACCTTTGCTCGTAATAAAGCTGGCAAAAGATTCCCAGCAGGGAGGGGTTGCCTTTTATTTCCAGCTCACCCTGGGACGGAGGGCCATGCAGCGCTGCTCCACGCCAGCAGAGGAAAGAGAGCAGAAGCGCAGCTACTGTAGATGCAGGAGAGACTGTCACGCTGTCAATCACTGCCTGACGAACACTGATAAACAAGCAGAAACAACTCATGGATCAATGCCATCAGTCAAACGCTGCACACTCTGTTATCAATAAAGTGCAGGAAATTTCACAGACAGCTTTCCCTACTTGATTACAAAATACTTTTGAGAAAGAAATTCATACTTATAAGTATCCAGAAGAGATACCACCATCAGTTATTAAAGGAGTCATGAACTGATAAATCTAAATTCCCTTTCGACATATAAGAGGTCATTTTGCTATAAAAACATCCTGTAAGTTTCAGAACTCAAAACTTTCTCATTAGTCTAAAA
The DNA here is from genome assembly GCF_018340385.1 of Cyprinus carpio. NCBI lineage: Eukaryota > Metazoa > Chordata > Actinopteri > Cypriniformes > Cyprinidae > Cyprinus > Cyprinus carpio. The sequence goes on along the minus strand of NC_056612.1, from coordinate 29,404,767 downwards.
ACAACTTACATTGAAGCCAATCTGCCAAATGACAGATTGTGGAATGTTCTATTCTATGATGTAATAGTGTGGATAAACACTGCCTCTACAGAGGAAGAGAAACACCTGCTTATAGCCCAGCCCAGCTCTAGATCACTGCATATTTAGCCTCACCCACCATTTCTGTAGAACTGCCTGTTTAGCCCTGCCCACCAATGTACATAGTGTAAGTATTGAGAGGGAGAAAGCAGGTCTATTCAAAAACCAAATGATAAACTTTATTTAATGAACTTTATTTTTAATGTGCCAGACCACGCCAGTAAGAACTTTATCCTTTGATCACTTCATTTTACCACAGATTTGATTACAAACAAAGAACAACTTCACAAGGGATTTTTCAAAAAGATTGAAAAAAAGACAATGCTTTGCGACTATCTGTTTTCATTATTGCTTTGTCTGTTAAAGAGATCGTTTGATATGTACTTATGTATTTTAGTATTTATGTGTTTTTATATCCTAAAACCCAGCAGTGTCCCTCTGTGAGGAATGTAGGCTGTCAATCATACAAAGCTATTAGCCAATCATAGCAATGGGCGTTTACTTCTGAGTCTACAATCCTCCACTCCTATTCAAACAGAGCGTTCTGATGAGGGTAAAAACAGGACAGAAAATAGCCACTTACTTTTACATTTGGACATTTTTTGATGTAAAAATCTAGACAACATTATAAGTGGACCCCAGAGAACAGTACAAAATAAAAAACAGAAGCAGTTCATGACCCCTTTCATGTGACCAAATAGCTTTAATTTCAGTCCTTAAAATAAATAAAAGTAATTGCGAATAAGAAGCTATAAAAATGCATGTGACTTTAGCAAAAGTCTCCATTTGATCTCACTGTTGTTTAGCAGATGGAGCTGAGACTTTCAAGAGATGTCATGTGTGATTTGTCTCTCTCACTGCAGGAGAACCTCTATGTGTTCCAACAGGCAGCGCTGCAAACACACCTGATTCGCTTGACATCATGACAACTCCAGGCGTGTTCACTGCGTTATCCTGGGGAATAAAACACATCTTATCGTTAGCGTGTCGATCCTTCTGCTGCGCTGATGACATTTGAAGATAACGGCACAACACATATCAAGGGCTCCATCTGCGCTGGGTCCTGCGGCCCCTATGACGCCACTGGCGTCACAATGGCTAACCGAGGACACAAATAAGTGATACGGCCCCTCACGCTCAGCCTCATTTGAGGGCTCTTTGCTGGTCGGGATGCTCTGCCTGTCTGTCTGTCTCTGCTGGTCATAAAGACGCTGCTCTGACAGAAGGTGTGTGTGATTAGTGCAGACAGATTCATGTTGCTATAGGAGTTTGGAGAATGCGCTTAGAGTGTGTGTGTGTTAGGGAGGCATTACGAGCACTAATGTCTCTGTGGATGTCTAATTAGGATCATTATTGTGTCACCTTGACTTGTGTGTGTGTGTTCAGGACAAAGGCTGCTTTGCTAAAAGGTTGCATTATAAAGGCATTAGGTGTGTGTTCTCAGGGTCAGAGAGATGGCCGCCTCTTCACAAGCGCTCGATTATCTGAGCTGATAGCAGACAGACGCAGCTCAAAGGTATGAGCAGAATAACTCACAGTGCTTCTGTCTTTCACACTCACATATTCCCACAATGCAGCAAACGCATCCTCTCTCAGATCAAATGAGCCATAATTCAGCAGTTATGATTTTACGATTATTCTTAGTAACGTGAAACTAAAGCCTGTTGTCAGAAATTGGAAACGCAACACTGACTGGAATCATGACTCTTAAATGATCTTAAACAATCATCTGCCCTGCAACATATGATTTGGCTCAACTGATGTAACCAATCATGAAACGAGTGGCGCTAGCATAACATGTAATTTAACATGTAACATTGGTTTCAAAGCACATAATATTCCATTGCTGAATTAACAGCTCTATTCTCATCAGCAGAGGCCTGACAGGACAGACACATGTGCAAGAGAGTTTGTGTTTGGGTGAGACGATAGTTAATGAGCACTAATGAGTTAAACCCAGCCCATGTCTGCAGTGCTATTTCAGTCCGTCAGAGAGAATGTTCTAGATTGCAGCCAGGATTCAGACGTCTGAGAATAACAGACAGACACAACACGTGTCTGACAGCGTGCTCTCATCATCATAATCATGATCATCTATAGCTCAATAATTGACAACACACACTGAAAACAACCTCCTTTTTGCTACCAAATATGAGCGCACAAACACACACACACGCATCATTTCCTGCACTGATGGTGTTTGTGTAGCTGCTGCATTCATTCCACTCATCCTCTGTGACTAACTATTCTGATACCTAAATCAGAGCCCAACACACACACACTCCTTCACTCTCTCTCTCTCTTTCACACACACACACACACACACACACACACACACACACACACACACACACACACACACACACACACACACACACACACACACAAAGTTCATAACAATGACACACATTCTGCACCTTGTAACTCCTACATTAAATATAATAATAATATACATTCAAGTAAAATTTAGAAGTTCATGAGAAAAATACTTCTGTAGAAATATTATTTATTAGAGTAACTTATTAAAAGTATCAAAACTAATAAGTCAAACCTATGTTTGGATGTGTAAGAAAAAACTGCATGATTGTTTTACTGCAGTGTCTCTCTGCTTCACAATACAAATGAAGAGCTGTACCAATCACCACAATGGGCTCTTTCAATTTGAGCCTTTTTGAAAACACACAAACACACTAGAAACACCACAGTAATGCACCGAAAAGTACTGTGAACAGCTTCATAACTGTATTAAAACCCCAGTGGAGAGCTTACCATCTGGAAGCGGCACACCAATCAAAGATCAGGACGGCAGGGCCCTTCTTACTCAAGAAGAACGTGAGCATTGGTGGGTTGAGAAGTCCAAAACCAGCCAGCACCAACCACATCATTCGATCCCAACCTCCTAAACCCTATACCCGATCTCCCAGTAATCCTTGACACGAAAAGTGTGATCCGGGCACTCAAGAATGGCAAGTCTACAGGCCTGGACGAGATCTCACCTGAACTACTCATATCTAGTGATCAATGCCTTGTTCATACCCTGATGGATTTGCTTGGGAATGCTTGCTGGGCAACCTAAGTAGTTCCCAAAAAATCTCTCCAAGAGTGATAACTGGCGGGGTATTACCCTTCTATTGGTACCTGGAAAGGTATTTTTTTATTGTCTTTCTAAACCGCCTCTGACAATTTGTTGATGCCTGCCTTAGAGATCAACAAGTGGGCTTCTGAAGTGGGCGATCTTGCATTGAGCAGATTTTTGTTCTGTGACAAGTGATTGAACCATCACTGGAATACCAACAACGGATTTCACTGAACTTCATCAACTTTGTTAACACCTTTGACTGACCGAGAAATGCTATAAGCCTGGATTTATGGAATTCCATCAAAATTTTTAGACATCTTTCGCAACCTTTACCAAGGCTCTCGATGCTGTGTACGAATGGAAGAAAGAATAACTGATTTCTTCACGATTGAAACTGGCGTACAACAAGGTTGTGTGCTTTCATCGATGTTATTCCTTGTTGTCATTGACTTCGTTGCCCACCACTCCATTGATCGCCTACACATTGGCATATCTTGGACAGTTGGTAATCTCTTCCTTGCTGATCTCAACTTTGCCGATGATATCGTCATTACAGGCCTGACCCAAACTGCACTACGAGACCTCACTTTGGCCCTAGAAAACCAAGCGGCCAGTGCTGGACTCCAAATTTATGGACAGAAGACCAAAGTTGTTCACATCGATTATGTAAACTCGAGAGTATCAATTACAATCGATGGAAAAAAAGTGGATGAAGTTGCAAATTTCACTTATCATGGCAGTGCGTTAGCAGCGCAAAAGGTTGTTGGTTCAATTCCCAGGGAACCCATGTTAGGTAAAAAATATTAGCCTGAATGCACTGTAAGTCGCTTTAAGCATCTGCTAAATGCATAAATGTAAATGAGTGCCATTAAACAGCTTGAAAGATCAAAGACCATTTTTAGTATAACTCTGACTGGATTTGTCTGCAAGAAGAAAGTCATATACACCAAGGATGCCTCGAGGGTGAGTATTTTATGGGCTAATTTTTATTTTTGGGTGAACTAACCCTTTGGCTGCGACTCCTGGCTATGATTGTTGTGCTGATAGTGACCTATGAGAGACCTGGAAGATGACCGAAACTATCTCTTGAAAGTTGGATGTTTTCCACCTCTGTTGTTCGCGACACGTCCTCAAGATCACTTACTAAGTATACGTTTGGCACATACACAGCCCCTTTCTGCAAGTCACTGAACGCCGTTTTCGTTTCGCCGGACACATCTTATTTCTTCCTGACCATCGGATACTGAAGATGGCAATATCCTGGCACAAGGTAAAATGAAAACAAGAACGCTCAAAAATCACTTTATGAAAACCTTTATGGAAGACCTGAAACCAGTCGACATTCAATGGGATGAGACTGATCACAGCCGCAGATTGAAGCCGTTAGAGAACACTTGTCGCTCTATGCGTTGAATGGCGCCAGTGGAATTAAGATTAAGGTAAGGTGAGGAGAGTTAGGATCTCTGCAGTATATGGATCAGTCAGACAAACAGACGAAAGAAATGTCTTCTTTTGTGTTCCACTGAAGAAATGATGACAGAATGATGATGTTTGGGTGAACTAATCCTTTTAATGACTGAACTGAGCGATCATGGCGTCCCTTGGATCATTAACACATCCGGCACATACATCCAGATCTGTTTTACAGCTGACCACTCAACTCAACAACACGCATGATCAGAGGAGTCACATACATCTTGTGGGAAGTTGTGGCCTAATGGTTAGAGAGTTTGACTCCTAACCCTAAGGTTGTGGGTTCGAGTCTCGGGCAAGCAATACCACAACTGAGGTGCTCTTGAGCAAGGCACCGAACCCCCAACTGCTCCCTGGGCGCCACAGCATAAATGGCTGCCCACTGCTCCGGGTGTGTGTTCACGGTGTGTGTGTGTGTTCACTGCTGTGTATGTGCACTTTGAATGGGTTAAATGCAGAGCACGAATTCTGAGTATGTGTCACCATACTTGGCTTTAATGTGCAACACTCAAAAACTTAACCACTTTTAGTACATCACTATCAGCACTATATCTGACTTAAACACTACTAACAAAATTTGATTCATCCATTCTTGCTGCTTAAATTTTCACATTTTTGCTGGCCGAATCATGAGAACATGCTCTAACTGTGTGGATTTTGGAAATGTGTGTGATAAACATGTCAGTGTTAAGGCAACTGAAGCATCATTCATACACACACATACACACACCACTGTCACCTCCAGTTAATCAAAACTCCATCTGTGTGTGTACTGCGGCGCTGGGCAGACGTGACGGCTTCATAGGAGAAGTTCAGCTGAGTGCCTGATGTGGTCATCTATTTTTCAGCAGTAATTAAGTTTGCAGGTCTCTCTCTCTCACACACACACACCTGATTACCATTGACCAGCTCTGGCTGTTCTCCTAGCAGGGCCTCCAAGCAGAGCTGCATCAGGGGACCCATCAGCCCCTGCAGGACTGTGTGTGTCTCATCTTTTAGGGGCAAAATGTGTGTGTGTTGAGGGTCAGAGTTCGTGGCAGTATGATGTCATGTCCGTGTTTTTGGCTGGTGGAGGGATACCGTAAGCAGCAGCTTATATACTCTGATTAATTAACGGTCAGACTCAACTTCTTCTAACCCTAACTTCGGATTCACATTTTACATTTACAGTTGTTCTCTTTCTGCAAAATATCGACTTATTTGCACTTCATTACAGAAATTTGCATGACTTTTTATTATTTTAGCAATTTCTATATCACAATACCACACTTTTAATATTACCTCATATAATACAGGTGTTCCAAGACCGTGTAAATCCTAGTTCTGAAATATAAATGAATGAAATGAATGAAAAATGAATTTATCACTGTAAAAGTGTCTTTACTGCTTTCATCCACACTAACAAATATGGTTTTATCTGACTAGGACAAACTAAAGGCTATTAGATAATAATAATAAAAAATTGTTAAGTTCTTCTATCTGTCCTGCCCAGCCTCTGTTTCAAACAGAAATACATGAAAACAGAACACAAATCAATGTTCATTTATGTTAATGAATGGAAATGTTTCATTTTGGCATTGAAGAAAAAACATCACTGCTAATGCTAGTGATTAGGACTGATGTGACTCCTTCCATTGGTTTATATAATTCAGCTACAGTTAACTCACAGCTGACTTCTCTTCCATATGAAACACAGCTTTGCACTCATCTTTTCCAGTTAATCGGTGACCGACTCCAGCTGGAGTTTAAATGGTTAAACTGTGACTTCTTGTTACACAATTTTTAGCTGTTTTCATCTGCGCTGCTGTGCTGCATCTTCTCACCAGCAGAGGGAGACACAGTCCGGGTGATCGTTAGTGATGCTGGTCTTACTCTGAGGGAAGAGAATGACATGAGGTGAGATGAGAGACTGTAGTGTTTACATGCAGTCTCGTCAGAGTGATGTGGCATAGAGAGATACCATCATGCACTTATAACTACATGACGGCAATGAGAAGAAAGCAGTTCATGGTGATTTCTGTTGACAGATCAGTGTCTTTGCAAAGAGAATCACATCTTCTCAGCGAGAGACTGGAGACTTGCTTTTCTTTTCTTTTCTGTATCTTTTACATGATAAAAAGCCATTTTGATTGTTGCTACACTATTTTGGCCATTTTATTTGTTAATGTTTCAAAGGCCACTTGTGTTACTGTAAACCTTACAATCACACATTTAAACACACATTCTCAGTGTTAGCATGCAAGAAAGTGCTGTAATGTAAGATAATAGATCTACTGTCCATCCAGCATAGACTGCCCCCGCCTGCAACTCACACACACTCACAGAACACTGTTGTCCTGCCCTGCACAAAGAGTCCTGTAAGCATGAACACACACACACACACAGAAAGTCCCAGTACTGCCTCTCATTCCTGTACCGGAGAAGCCGTATGTATTTCTGCTCATATTTGTTTTGTTGAAAATATTGCTGTTAATATTCATAATAAGTGTGGACTGAGCCTTTCAATGCTTATCAGTCTGGTTATTTCATGGCTTGTTGAGTGGTTGCTTATTGTGAAGTGTTGTTGGTGTTTGATGTCAGGTTGTCTGTCAAGCCTTTTTTTTAAGATTTAAGATTTGTAAGATTTATGGAATTTAACATGAAGAAGGTCAATACGGTCCAAAATTAATTAGAATATTTATATGAATATGCATTATCTGCCATTAGATCAGCAAATGTGAAGAAAATAAAGTTCAGTTAAAAGAGGTGATCTGAAGAGTTTTCTTTCTGTCACTTTGAAAGTCAATGTTATTTTTGTTTACATATTTTTCAGGAATATGAAGGGTTTGATTCCCTGTAAAGTTTTCTATTCTTTTTGACTCAGATCATGGTTGTATGTCATGTGAAATTGCTGTCTGATCTGTATGAATGTACACAGATGGTAAAACAGACTGATCGTATAGCTCTGAACAGCAGCTGAATATCAGAGAGATGAACATGACCACAGATGTGCTGAATTTGTGTCTGCTGTTCTTTTCATTTTCTAGTGGTGCAGTGTGTTTGTGAATGTGGTTATCCACTCCCTTTACATGTCTTGTGGGAACGATAGGTGAAGATCCAGGATGGAGGTACAAATATAACCTCAAAATAAAGGAAACCTCTAATCTGAAACTAAACTCAATCTACAGTTACTACAACCTCTAATCTGAAACTAAACTCAATGTACAGTTGCTGCCATCTCTAATCTGAAACTAAACTACAACTACAGCGACTGCAACCTCTAATCTGAAACTTAACTACAACTACAGCAACCGCAACCTCTAATCTGAAACTAAACCCTAACTACAGCGACCGCAACCTCTAATCTGTAATTAAACTACAACTACAGCAACCGTGACCTCTAATCTGAAACTAAACTCAATCTACAGCAGCTGCGACCTCTAATCTGAAACTAAACTCAATCTGCAGCGACTGTGACCTCTAATCTGAAACTAAACTCAATCTATAGCTGCTGCGATCTCTAAACTGAAACTAAACTACAACTACAGTGACCTCTAATCTGAAACTAAACAACAACTACAGCAACCCCAACGTCTAATCTGAAACTAAACTACAGCTACAGCAACCATGACCTCTAATCTGAAACTAAACTCAATCTACAGCAGCTGCGACCTCTAATCTGAAACTAAACTCCAACTAACTAAACTCAATCTACAGCAGCTACAACCTCTAATCTCAAACTAAACTCAATCTACAGTGACTGCGACCTCTAATCTGAAATTAAACAATCTATAGCAACTACACCTGAGAATTCAGTTCTGAGTTTTTCAGCTAAAAATCTGTAGAGTTTTACTTTAGCATACACTGCACTTTTCTAGGTGTTGCTGATTTTGCACATGTAGCTCATGTTCGCGCCCCTAAGATGATGTTTTGTGTTCGTAGGTTTATATCGTGGGGATCTGCATCGCAGTATGTGGAAACTTTCTCATCAGCATTTCCTTAAATATCCAGGTGAAGCTTGGATTGCTCACACACCTGTGCACATGATCACACACACAAATGCTCTGTCAGTATTTTGGTGGCATGTGTGTTTGATGTTTAGAGGTCAACTCTTCTAAACTGGGGTAGTGTCGCTGGTGTTTGTGCAGAAATACACGCATGTGCGGCAGTCGCAGCGAGGGACGAAGCCATACTACACCAGCCGTCTGTGGTGGTGCGGGATCCTGCTGATGGGTTTGGGGGAGCTGGGGAACTTCGCTGCGTATGGATTTGCTCCGGCATCGCTCATCGCTCCTCTCGGCTGTGTTTCTGTTATCGGTAAGACCTTCCATCTGTCCATTAAAACTCTTTCCCCGCCATTGACGAGTGATCTCGTCATTTAGAAGACAACGCTTCCCTGCCTACTGTTATACACTCGGAGGCGCTATTACACATCTTCCAAATGAGTACAAAACCTCCCGAACAAAAAACACACATGAACAGGACAGAAAAACTAGCGATCTCTTATGTAAACGGGTGCATATTAAAAATAATGCGATCATCAGCAATAGACAGCATATACTGTAAATGAAAACTGCATTATGTTATGGAGTAAAATGTTGATCCAGAAAGTGGTATATGTCTATGCAAGCTTTGGAGGTGTTGATGGAAGCGATTTACTGTATTTATGCTTTGATAATCATACTGAATATTATCCAGATGTAGTTTTTGATAAATGGGATTTTCTCACCTTTTTGCTCAAAATTATACATTTTTATGAAACCTACCTATATTCAAGTGTTGATTAAAAAAAGGAATGATTTAAGCTAGAATAAAACAGATTTTTTAGTTTATAAATAGAGGCTTTGATCTTTATATAAATATTCATAAAGCAAAATATACTGTAGGCCATCAAATTTGAGTGAAAATCATTAAAATCGCTCGCGGTGGCTGGAAACTTTTTAAAAAAATGCTTGGGGGGAAAGAGTTAAAACACGGCACAGTCAATCACAGGTCTGAAGGCTGTAGTTCTGTAGTTCAAGTGTCAGTATTTTACTCTTTGACTGATGTTCAGAAGCATGTAAAGGTGGTTCTGTTTGTCTCTCTTTCAGCAAGTGCCGTCATTTCAGTGGTGTTCCTCAAGGAAACATTACGTGCTTCAGACATCCTCGGTGAGATTAGAGTCCTTCTTACATCTTATAATGAAGATCTTCAACTTTTTCCTAGTTTTATCTTGTTGTATTGAAAAATAATTAAACTCAAATTATATATATATATATATATATATATATATATATATATATATATATATATATATATATATATACATATATGCAAAATTCAGCCAGTTAGTATTGAACTACAGGGATGATATCGTCACTAGTCCACATATGTGATCATGGAACACAAAACCAGTGATAAGGGTAAATTAAATGAGAGTGAAATTTATCATCTGAATAGTCTTTCCATTGATGTATGGTTCATTAGGAGAACAATATTTGGCAGAGATACAACTATTTGGAAATCTGGAATCTGAGGGTGCAAAAAAATCTAAATATTGAGAAAATCACCTTTAAATTTGTCTCTAAATGAAGTCCTTAGCAATGCGTATTACCAACACCACCATGCTGAGAGATAAGTGCCTAGGTAACCGTTTCCCCAAGTCAGGACTTGAGGAACAGCATCCCTACCAGCGAAACCGCTAGGCTTTACGGCAGGCTCAAGTCTCCAATCATCATAGACTAACTCACCTGCCAAAGTCTGGAGCTCTAAGAGTGGAGGTTCCAGCATAACGACTCTCTAAACCGAGAGGAGACCTAGCTACACTCAACGCCAGAGGCAGGTAGTGAGGCTCAAATAAAAAGAGCCTACTCACATTACTACCTAAGCGGAGCTCTGGGGAGTGTAGGCTTCAGCACTGAAGAGCAAAGGCTTCAGCAGGATGACTCTCTTGAACGAGAGGAAGCGTAGCACTCTTAGAGAAACTCTTAAGAGAGGAGACCTGGCTACACTCAGCGCCAGAGACAGTAAGCGAGGCTCAAAGAAAGAGCCTACAAGCTCAATCACTGCCCATGACAGAGCTCTGAAGAGGCTTCAGCAGGATGACTCTCTTAAACGAGAGGAAACCTAGCACTCAACCCTCTTAGAGAAGCTCTTAAGAGTGGAGGCCTCAGCATGATGACTCTCTAGAACGAGAGTAGACCTGACTACACTCAGTGCTAAAGACAGTAAGGGAGGCTCACAAAAAGAAGAGGAGCCTACCTACCAATAGTACTGTCCAAGCGGAGCTATGGAGAGCGGAGGCTTCAGCAGAATGACTCTCTTAAATGAGGAAACCTACACTCAGTCCTAGTTTGAGCTCTTAAGAGTGGAGGCCTCAGCATAACGACTCTCTAAAACGAGAGGAGACCTAGCCACACTCAGCGTCAAAAGCAGTTAGTGAGGCTCAAAATAGAAGAGCCTACACTCCTCTTACTGCCTAGGTGGAGCTCTGGGGAGCGGAGGCTTCAGCAGAATGACTTTCTAAAATGAGAGGAAGCCTAACAACGCTCAACCCTGGCAGGGGAGCTCTTAAGAGTGGAGGTCTCAGCATAACGACTCTCTAAAGCAAGAGGAGACCTAGCCACACTCAACGTAAAAGGCAGTTAGTGAGGCTCAAAGAAGAGCCTACGCTACCTTTTTGGGGAGCAGTTGGGGGTTCGGTGCCTTGCTCAAGAGCACCTCAGTTGTGGTATTGCTGGCCCGAGACTCGAACCCACAACCTTAGGGTTAGGAGTCAAACTGTCTAACCACTAGGCCACAAGTTCCCCTCTCTTACTGCTTAGGCAGAGCTCTGGGGAGCGGAGGCTTCAGCAGAACGACTCTCTAAAACGAGAGGAAACCTAATGATGCTCAACCCTGACAGGGGAGCTCTTAAGAGTGGAGGTCTCAGCATAATGACTCTCTAAACCGAGAGGAGACCTGGCTACACTCAGCGCCAGAGGCAGTTAGCGAGGCTCAAAGAAAGAGCCTACAAACTCATATCACTGCCCATGAAGGAGCTCTGAAGAGCGAAGGCTTCAGCAGGATGACTCTCTTGAACGAGAGGAAGCCTAGCACTCAACCCTCTTAGAGTAACTCTTAAGAGTGGAGGCCTCAGCATGACGACTTTCTAGAACGAGAGGAGATCTGAATACACTCAGCACTAAAGACAGTTAGCGAGGCTCACAAGAAGAGGAGCCTACCTACTAAAAAGTACTGTCCAAGCTGAGCTATGGGGAGTGGAGGCTTCAGCAGAATGACTCTCTTAAATGAGAGGAAACCTACACACTCAATCCTAGTTTGAGCTCTTAAGAGTGGAGGCCTCAGCATAACTACTCTCTAAAACAAAAGGAGACCTAGCCACACTCAGCATCAAAGGCAGTTAGTGAGGCTCAACATAGAAGAGCCTACACTCTCCTTACTGCCTAGGTGGAGCTCTGGGGAGTGGAGGCTCCAATTGGATGACTCTCTAAAATGAGAGGAAACCTAACAATGCTTAACCCTGGAGGGGAGTTCTTAAGCGTCGAGGTCTCAGCATGACGACTCTCTAGAGCGAGAGGAGGCCAGACAACACTCAGCACTAAAGACAGTTAGCGAGGCTCACAAAAAGGAGCCTACAAACCAATAGTGCTGTCTAAGCGGAGCTATAAGGAGCGGAGGCTTCAGCAGGATAACTCTTTTAAACGAGTGGAAGCCTAACAACACCCACCTAGTTGAGGAGCTCTTAAGAGTGTAGGTGTCAGCATAACGACTCTCTAAACGAGAAGAGACCTGACTACTAAATGCTAGACACAGTTAGTGAGGCTCACAATAGAGCCTACATACTAATAGTTCTGTCTAAGTGGAGCTCTAGGAAGCGGAGTACACTGCTAACGACTCAGAAGCTAGAGTACTAAGCTAGGAGTACTAACCATGCTCCTAAGTGTCGTAATTGGCACGAAGGCCCTCAGATGAGGGTAGTACTCGAAAGCTCGCCTGAAGAGCGATTCCTCAAGGTGGCCCACAAGAGCCTAACAACCTAGCAGCTACAGAGCTCTGTTGAGAGAGCACTAGGAACTGTGATCTCAGCATAGCAACCAAAGTAGGAGCCTCACAGAGAGCATCACAACTCAAAAAACTTTTTTACACCAAGTCAGGAGCCTCCTTCACCAATAATGTAGATAAACCACATTATATACAGTTCCTATTCTGTAAAAAACAGAAACAAAAAAGAATTCTGGAAGAAAAAGCATTCCTCATCAGACTCCTTCCATGCCCCGCCTACAATCCCAACCTGATTAACTGCCTCGGCAGCAGCGAGACCCGAAACACGGGTAAGAGGCACTAAATTCTCAGAGAGAATCAGGCATTCTCAATGCAATTACATCTCGCAGTGTGGCTATCTCTCCTCTGAGAGCCGTACACACTCTGTTTAAACACTTAATTCCATCAAGAATCAGGCAAGAACAGAAACCGCCGTGAATGCATCTCATTAAGCTTGTTAAACTCCCCCGAGAGGCGAACGCGCTCATGCAAACACTGGCAAAAAGACTCGAGTACAGACCTCTGCTCTAGTAGTTCCGCAAATGCAACAGTGAGCGCATCCTACTCTCTCATGAGTCAAACGTATATGAGCTTCGTACACAAGGCTTGAAGACAAAAAAAGAGGATGATGTGTTCTACAGGTGCCCTTTTATAGCCGCAGTCGCTCATTTGCTTACGTCATAGGCTCCCGCCTGCCAATGTCAAGTTCATTGTCGTTATTTCAATCATGCTTCACGCACCGGCCATGCTGACATCGTTCCCATAGCGCCCTCAGTGTGGAGTTCCCTTTCAAAAGGGAATCTATAATTTTGACCCATACAATGTATTTTTGGCTATTGCTACAAATATGGTTATGGTTTGGTGCTCCAGGGTCACATATATGAAATCATTCCTCCTGAAATCTGGAGATTATTATTAGTTCAATTCGTATTTGTTGTTGACTAAAGCTCATTGGGTCCAGACTGAATCAGTTCAGTGTGATAGAAAAGCATGAGTCTTGAGCATTGCCTGAAGAGTGCTTCAGTTTGAACCAGTAGGAAATGAGACATCAGCCTTCCACAAACTGCAACACTCCAATCAACTTTCCTCAGAGTTCTTGTAATGAAGGTGTTTTATTGGCAGGAGGTGCTTTAGCTCTGACCGGCACCTACTTCCTGGTGACATTCGCCCCTCATTCATCGCCTCATGTCACGGCCAACATGGTGGAGCGCTCGCTGGTCAGCTGGACCTTCCTGATTTACTTCGTAAGTCTGTTCAATCTTGACCAAGTTACAGTACAGCTTACCGATCACATTTTATAGAAGAGGCCATTAGTAAAGTGACACCTAGAGATCCACAAACACAAAGTGAAAATGAAGACTCCGACCAGCCTGAAAGCCAATTATTATAAACTACGTGGTTCCTCAGAACTAATATCTTATCTGTCTCTCTGCAGATGTTTGAAATGATTCTCTTCGCTATCCTAATGTATTTGTACAAGTGCAGGAACATAAAACACATCGTTATCATCATGATCTTGGTGGCATTACTCGGTAAGAACAGATTCTGGGGCTCATTCTTCGTATGTCGCTTATTACATCCGAGATGAAATGTCACATCCAAGATGATATCATCGCGCTAATCAGGATCTGGCTAATTTGGTTATTCGAACGAGCCTGTTGTTGATGATTAGTATGGCTGGATTGAGTTATCTGAGATAATTGCACATTCATGGGTTGGTTTAAATGTGGTTATGTATTGATACTCGAAACAATGATCAGCAATGCAGCGATTGGCTGGTGGCAAGACAGCAATGTAATGACATCATATAATTAAAAATACACCTGACAAAAAACAAATTTCTGGACTTTTCTAAGGAAACAGCCAAGCGAACAAAACTATATGTTATAATAGATAAATGAAATGTGCACTGTTTTTATTTTATTTTAATTTTCATGATTCACAATTATTTATATTCACGATTTCTAATATTTGTACAGACTTTAAATTTTTATTTCAATGTAGTAATTAACAATTCATTTAATTTTATATTTGAACAGATTTGTTATGTGACAGCATTAATTAAAGTTTCTTAAAGGTCAAGATCATGTTATCTGCATCTCCTGCGCTCCATCAAGCCGCTCCCATAATAGCTGTCATCACTCAAATTAATGCATGACTCTACATTATCTGTATAGCAAGTGTGTAAGACTCTAATACAATTACGAAGTAATTATTTTATGACGAATAAATCTTTCAGTAAGTAAAACTGGCTGTGTTAAAGAATACATAATGTTATTATATTATCTTTAAAAAAAATTTAAATTATTATTCTTTTAAATTATTGTCCCTAGATCAGTAGGATGCTCTTGTAATAAAATAGCAGTGGTAGCGGACAGATTTTAAGTATCAGTTCTACTTAAAAAGATGCAATCTAATCCTGTTTACATGAAATAAGCCTGCTCCCGAGCAGGTTTAAGCTTACGGACCTGTTGCTATGACAGCAACTCCGGGATGAGCTTCGAACAACCAAACTATCTAAGATCATGCCAAGTTATCAATCAAATCCAGCTAACCGAGTTAGCGACGTACGAAGAATGGGAACCTGGTCTCAGTGTGAGACTGTTTCATAACGATGCATAACTGTCTTGACAAATAGATCAGTAAAAAGCATATTTGTTGCAGCTTCGGTGACTGTGATCTCAGTGAAAGCGGTTTCAGGAATGATCACAGAGACGATCCGTGGAAGTCACCTGCAGCTCACCTATCCCATCTTCTACATCATGTTCATCATCATGGTCACTTCCTGTGCCTTTCAGATCAAGTGCGTCTGACACAAGCTTCTCACTTATTGTGCTCAGAAGAATCCTGCTAATTTCTTTCAATTTGCTCAGGTTTCTGAATCAGGCCATGAAGATGTTCGACGCCACTGAGATCGTGCCCATCAATTACGTTTTCTTCACCGCAAGCGCCATCGTAGCTGGTCAGTTGGTTTAAATGTGTTTCACTGAACAGAGACTAGTTGATTTTCCTTCCTGTAAACACAAAAATGCTTAACAGAATATGTTTGTATTTCTAGGCATTTTATTTTATGAAGAATTTTATGGTTTATCTTTGATATACATCATCATGTTTGTGATCGGGTGAGTGTTTCTCAAAGATGATTGTAGTATATAAGAATAACAATTATGCCTATGTGTTTGCGGTTTAAGATGTGTGTGTGTCACTCAGGTGTCTGCTGGCGTTTACTGGAGTGTTTCTAATCGCGAGAGCTCGTCCCAGAATAAAGATGGACCGTGTGTTCATTTCAATGGGCCAGATTCCAGGTATCCCAATAACGCCCGACATCAATCAAGCCGTCAAACACTCAGGATATAATGGGACTGTGTTTGTGTATTTCAGGCAAAAGCTGTACAGATAAAGTGCAGCCGCAGTCAGATGACAGTAAATATGGAACACTGGCATCTAAACTCACGTGCAACAGTGGGATTCAGCAGGACGAGCCATAGACAGAGCGCCCCCCGCAGGAGGAACAGAGAACCACACTAACGCTCAGTGTGTGTGACTGAGTGCAGGTCCGACTAACTGAGTTTTGAAAAGGTTTCATTTTGAATGCATAACTGTTTAAGTGTTGTTATTATTATGATTTTTTAATAAACTAGTTTGAATATTTGAGTACTTGCCTAAAGAAAAGGGTCACGTCACGTCATGTCATGAGGTTCGTAAAAAGAACATTATTTTGTGTATTTGGTGTAATGAAATGTTTTTGTGGTTTAGGGTTAAAAAAAAACATTATTTTCCACATACTGTACATTATTGTTTCTCCTCTATGCCCCACCTTTCTGAAACGCAATTTTCACAAAGCTCATCATTCTGTAAAGCGAGGTGCGCTCTGATTGGCCAGTTATCCAGTGTGTTTTGATTAGCCGAATAACTTAAGCATGTGGTGGAAATGTTATGCCCCTTACTATATTGTGATGCCGTCTCCCAGCACGAGACAAAACCAATAAAACCCATTACAAATTAGCCATTTGTTGCATCCAGTGGGGATATAATTACTGATATATATCAGTATAATGACTTATATTGTGTTTTTACGCATTGTGTTGCTTATCGCACTGTGTGAACATAAAACCATGTCTGCATTTGTGACTGGAGAAACGACAAACAACAAGCACTACTCTACACTGCTTAAAACCCATGTTTGAATCATCAGTGGCAAATTCTTTAAATATGAAAACGTACTTACAGACTGTGAGTCAGAAGTGCCAGACTGTCCTTGCAAAGTTATTATTGCCCCACTTTATAGAAACAGAGACCGGCATTGTAAGCTACTCTCCCAGGAAACAGTCCTCATCCTCCATAAAATGAGCAGCAGACATCTGAATATTTGGGTTAAACTGTTCTGGTATAACCAACGCATGATCCTCTGAGTAAATGCTAATTAAGAATCTATTTGTAGGGAGGGTCATAAGCATCAACATGTTTTAAACCAATGAGAAAAATAAAAAACAGCAATATAAGAACCTTTTGTGAACTTTATATAAACACCAAAATAGACTCATAACAAATAAACAACATTCAAACCATATTGCAAAACCACACTGCACACAAAGATATATATATATAGAGTTCTGTATATGGGTTGAGGTAAGATGCAAGTCTTGATTGTCTTCAAGGAATCAAAGGATGTGGAGGTTTGATGGTAAACGAACCCAATAACTGTAGATGACAGTCATCAAACATATATACTTCCCGTCAAAGGCAGTCCATAGCAACAAGCAAATCATGAACCTCGCAGAAGTATTCAATGTGGCATAATCCCAACCAGGACCACAGAGTTGGTACAAATTAATTTAGCAGATACAGAAAAGTCCTTCTACAAAACACAAAATGCCTCCTGTTATTTATCTGCATCAAATCTTCTATACTCAATAAGCACAAAGATAATATTTTACCAGTTAATAAAACTTAAGCATTAACTTGAACGTTTTACTTACAGTTGAGCATGAAACAGACTGTTAACCAACAGGACTTTGTTTGACCAAGGAGGTCAGCCATTAAATTTTATTCTAC
>NC_056612.1:29362721-29376081 GCF_018340385.1 Cyprinus carpio | reverse complement strand
TTCTCACATCATCTCTGGAGAAACACAGTATCTGATCATCGTGGAGGGGGGGGATGAAACTTCCTCGCAATGGGTGGCATTCTGTGCCTCAAACGTATGCAGAAGTCATTCACAGTGCGCATCTGAGAGGAGGCACGGTACCACAGCCACAGGCAGGTGGTGATGGCCTGTAGTTGGTGATGGTTTTCAATGCCTTGCCACATACGCCTGAGTGTCGTTGCTGTCCCTTGAACTGGTTGTGGATTCTCTGGGAGTGTGCGCCATTAAGTTTCTCTGATTGCCAGAGACAGTTTGTCTCTTGCTTCTCTTAGTACTGCCTTTAATTCCCCAGCTCTGAAGGCGGAGTCATGGGACTTCTGCAATGCACTCACATCCCGCGAGTCATCCATGCCTTCTGGGTTGGGGTGTGTAGTAATTGTCTTGGAGTTCAGATCGCCATCAATGCATTTACTGATGTAACTGTCAGTGATCACCGATGGCGATACTCCAAGTTGATGGTGTTGCAAGTTGTTGCAGCCTCTCTGAATATGCGCACTCAGTCTGCTCAAAGTAGTCCTGGAGAGCAGAAAAGCCCTGCCGGCCAGGTCCCAATCTGCTTCAGAACCGGGTCTGTCGCATCTGGCACGCCGGGTCTGTACGCTGGAATCAGCATAACAGAGATGTGGTCTGGAGTAGCCGAGGTGGGGGGCGGCCCGCACGCCACGCTGGGAATGTTTGTGTAGTAACAAGATCCAGTATGTTTGTCCCTCTCTCGCTGCAAAGTCCACATACTGATGGAATTTAGGAAGTACTGTTTTGAGCTTCACGTCGATTGAAATTCCCCACAACAATAAACAGTCCGCTTATTGTAGTTCACTGATAGCCCCATACACCACAGAGTGCCTCGTTAGCTTTAGCACTAGCGCTTAGCGCTTAGGAGGAATGTACACACTCCCGACTACAAACACTGTGGTGAATTCCCGGTGTTAAATAAAAAAGGTCTGCAAAGTTTAACAGCCACAAACTCCACCAGTGGTGATGAGCAGCATCTAGAGACCGTGTACAGAGTTTGTGCACCATTTTGTGTTGATAAACACACAAGCCACCACCGCTGAGCCTTACCACACAGATCTTTGTCTCTGTCGGCACAAAACACAGCTTAGCCCGTCATGTTGGGAATGGCGGGGTGTCTGGAATTCTGTTACTGAGCCACGTCTCTGTGAAAACAAAGACGCAACAGTCTCTGAACTTCCTCCGTGTAGGTAGTTGAAGTTGAATGTAGTCCAATTTATTGTCCAGGGAGCAGACATTGAGAGACGGAGAGACGGCCGCTAGGGGTTTGTTTTTAGCCTAGCTGACTCCGCCTCTCTTCCCATGCTTATGCTTCCTCTCGCAGACCGCCTCGTGTCCCCTTCCTGGTTTCTGGCATCAGGCTATGCCGGGATTGGGGGCCTGATCTCCGTAGTAAGCCAAGAGCGCGTAGGTTCTTCAGCAGGTCGTCTCGCAGTGCAATTTTAGGATTATTTCTGTATTTGAGCAGGATCTGTCGATTATATATATGAACATTGGTTGTACTGCTGTCCATAGAACGGTCTAAAAAACCTTTTGATCTAGAGCGGCTGCTGCTGTGAGCTGCTGTCACGCCGCCATCTTGAGATATGCTTCATAAGATATATTCCTATAATATATAATTTTATGTATGAGTAAAATTAACTTATACCCCTCCTAAACAAGATCGAAAGCGAAAAGGAAAAGACAAAAATAATCTGCAGTCGATCTCACTGTCCGAGGTTCAAGCTTGGTTTTGTTCGCTACAGGCATGTGGAGAAAACTAGCTAATGTTAGCCTAATGGATGAGGAATGTCCCGGCCATTTAGACAAACAACAATTTTTGTCGATCACAAACAGTCTCTTCGAGGAAAAGAAAGAGCTAAAAAAGTAAATGGTAGAAAATAACGCCCATACACCTAACTTATCTAAACTAATTTTCTACCTTCTCATCCACAGCTCGCTGAATTCACACACAATCACAGTGACAAAACTCACAGCACCAGTATGAGAAGGTGTGGTCATGGATATAAATTTTATAATATGAGTTCATCTAACCTTGATATTTTACTTTCACAAAACAAATGTGTCTTAGTTGAGCTCTTAATGAAAAAATATTTATATTTAATCAATGTTTTGAACTAAAAAAATTACTTGAAAAAAAAAACAAATAATGATAAATCTAAAATGAAAAGACAAATTATTAATTAGATGAAGTAATGCTTCTGAAAAGCTTTTTTCAGTGCCGAACAAAAGCCCTCTCTGGGCTGCAGTCGGGAACTGGAGCCCCTCTCTCTCTGGCTGAACTGGGGACTGGAGCCCTCTCTGGGCCAAACTTGGGAACAGAAGCCTTCATTTGACTCAGGTCAGGGGCTAGAGCCATGTCTCAATCTGTTCGTGGGCTAGAACCATAGGCCTACACTGGTCTAGCCTCTTCTTCCTCATCCTCCTCCTTTTGGGGCTTTGGGCCATGGGAAATGTTGAAGCTGTCACAGGACTAGTGAGCATAGTCACCGTGGCTTCTGTGTGCAAAGCGGCTGGTGGGCTTGATGGTGAGGCGGCCAGCCGGACTGGAGAGTGAAGTAACCAGCTGGAGAGTGAGGAGACTGCTCTTTCTGGGCTGAGGACTGGAAAGGCTGTGGATTTAATCGCTGACCTGACAGATTCCAATGCTGATCCGCAACTTTAGACCCTAGGCTATTAGAAGCCCATTTAAGCACACCTCGGGAAACAAGAAAGGCAGATGGGTGGTGCACTGATTAGGCATGTGGAGGGTCCCGAAAGCGTAGGGTGAGCTGAGAGGCGCAGTGTATTTCAGTGGGGGCTGGAGAGAGATGGTCCACCACTTTCCTTAACTTCTTCTACTTCAAAAATTGTAACCATTTAAATAAAGGATGAGATCAAATATCTCAACCAAAGTAAACTCACATGTAGGAAGACTACAACTAATAGTTTTCTCTCATCCAGACCCAACTGAAAAACAAGCATCAGTCCAGCTCACCTGATCAGAAAGCCTTCAAGGAATTCTCCCACGTAACTTTCCAAAGGTTGACCACCCCAGCCGCAGGCACTCACAGTTGGTCCTCAGCCCAAGTCATCTTTGTGGTCGGGTCTTCTGTCACAATAGTGTGCTGGAAGGAAGGACGCTGAGATGCAGATCAAAGTAAGTAATACCTTTAATTCAATCCACACAAAGGGTGATCCACACAAGGAACCACTGAGTACAATATGTATTGACGTATAAGACCCCAACATACACAGACTAAACAGACTAGAACTTAAGTACTAAAGCAAAACAGATAATTAACGAGACACAGCTGAACTGAATGACATAAGGTAATGGGAGACAGAAACAAGGTCTCACAGTCAGCACATGGGAAAGAACACACACACAAAAAGTCCTAGGTCAGGACACCAACACCGACTGTCTCTTGGCGTAATTCTGCTCAATCAGTGTCTTTCTCAGGTGTTCTGGATCCAGACTGAGCTTGTGTAAACTTCTAGTTACCACGGGATGCAAAATCCCGTGGCAAAAGCAGAGAAACAAATAGAGACATAATTAGTGTAGCTGCTGTTCCAGCCTAGTAAAATTAATTAGTTTAACCTAAGCTAAAGAATAATAATGCACATTTGATCAGATATAACTGCAGTCCAAAAATTATGAGATGCATTATTTGAATGTTTGGCCAAAGAGGTGTGTTTTTAATCTAGATTTAAACATATAAAAAACGTCTGAACCTCCTAACATTATCATGGAAGGCTATTCCAGAGTTTGGGAGCCAAATGCTAAAAAGCTCTCCTACTCCTTTAGTGGACTTTTGCTATCCTAGGTACTACCAAAAAAGTCCAGCGTTTTGTGACCTTAGGGGAGCGTGGATGGATTGTAGCATGGTAGAAGACTAGTTAGGTATGCAGGAGCTCTAAAACGCAGCTATTAACCTAATCATCTGAATCAACAATTAACTCTAAAAACACCTGCTAAAGAGTCCTGAGGCTTTTAAAAACTCCCAGCCTGGTTCATTACTCAAAACCGCAATCATGGGGTAAGACTAGGCGGACCTGACTGCTGTCAGATAAGGCATTCAATTGACACCCTCAAGGCGAGAGGGTAAGACAGAAAGAAATTTCTGAACGCATATGCTGTTCCCTAGAGTGCTGTATCAAGGGCACCTCAGTGGGAAGTCTGTGGGAAGGAAAACGTGTGGCAAAACAACGCGCTGCACACGAGAAGAGGTGACCGGACCCTGAGGAAGATTGTGGAGAAGGACCGATTCCAGACCCTGGGGGGACCTGCTGAAGCAGTGGACTGGTCTGGAGTAGAAACAGATCCAGAGCCACCGTGCACAGCGCGTGTGCTTTTTGAACCAGAAACAGACGGCTACAGAAGCGCCTTCGACCTGGGCTACAGAGAAAGCAGCACTAGCGACTGTTGCTCAGTGGTCCAAAGTTACTTTTTTTGTCATGATGAAAGCAAATTTTGCATGTCATTTGTGTGGGTGTCGGAAATCAAGTGCCAGAATCTGGCAGAAGACTGGGGAGAAGGTGAAATAGCCAAAACTGACCTGAAGTCACAGTGTCCATAACCCCACAGTCAGTGGGATTGGTCTGGGGTGGCCAAAATGTCAGCTGCTGTGGTGTTGTCCACTGTTGTTTTATCAAGGGCAGTGTCAATGCAGCTAGCTATCAGTATGATTTTGGAGCATTATTCAATGCAAGCTTCCATCTGCTGAAAAGCCTTTTATGGAGATGAAGATTTTCGTTTTTCCAGCACGACCTGGCACCTGCTCACAGTGCCAAAACCAACTGGTAAATGGTTTACCTGACCAGGTATTACTGTGCCTCAATTGGCCCTTTTGCCAACTCTCCTGAACCGTGAACCCCATAGAAGAATCTGTGGGATATTGTGAAGAGACGTTGAGGAGAACCAGACCCAACACTCTGGATTAGCTTAAGGCCGCTTATCGACGCATCCTTGGCCTCCAGAACACCCTCAGCCAGTGCCACAGCTGAGTGCCTCCCTGCCCCGCCACATTGAAACATTCATTTCTGCAAAAGGATTTGCCCGACCCAGTATTGAGTGATAACTGAAACATAATTATTTGAAGGTTGTACTTTTTTGTATTAAAAACACGTTTCTTTTATTTTTCGGATGAAATATGCTAATTTTTTGAGATAGGAATTTGGGTTGTGCATGAGCTGGATGCCAAATCATCAGTATTCCAAACAAAAAGCCTGAAATATGTCAGCTTGGTGTGCAATGAATCTAAAATATATATGAAAGAATTTTATCATTACATGGAAAATAATGAACTTTACTCAATATGCTTATTTTTTTGGAGAAGGACTCCAAACATAAAGATTACAATTAAAACCACATACATCTATAGAAAAAGCATATAAAATGGACATGAAAGTTATTTAGAGACTTATTTTTACAGTTTCACTTCTTAAGGTTAAAAAACATTGAACTTTTGCAGGTGAAGATTAGTGTGTAGATATTGAACCCTTTATGGAGAGGTATCTTTATGTTAATTGAGCAATCATGTAAATATATTATAGCTGGTAACTTGTTGAGATACAATATAGTTTTGTAAATCTCATGTAATTTACTGAGATTGTCTTTGAGATACAATATATGTTGTAAATCATGTGATTTACTGAAATTGTCTTGTTCTTTTCCCTATCAAGTGATTTAATACTAATTTTACTGATTTACTTGTTTTAAATCCAGTCACATTTAATGTTGCTAATCCTATGGATTAGGATTAAAAACCAAGATACATCTATAGAAAAGCATATAAATAGACATGGATTTAGTAATTTAAGAAGTTATAGGAGACTTATTTTGAAGTTTCACTCACTTGGAAGTGAAAGACATTGAACTTACAGATAGTGAAGATTAGTGTGTAGATATCTAAACCTTTATGGTAAGAGGCACTTGTGTTGTCTGAGCAGTCAGGCATTATGGCTGGTAACCTCTGATCTTTTAAATTTACATAGTGCACAGAGTGAAGTGACAGTCAATTGACTGGATTTAAAAATTAATTCAGTTAAATGAGTAAATCAATTTGATAGGGGAAAAACGAAGGTTAAAGGCGTTGAACGATTTTAATCGATACTCTTTCTTTTTTTCTTTTCTTTTTTTTTTTACAAAACTATATTGATTCTCTAAATCCTAATAATCGATTAGTCTAGTCTGTTTTCAGTCAATGAACGGAACAGCACACCTCCCATCCAATAAATCGTAAAATCATAATAAGCTTTGCTTGTTACTTTTGATATGAAACAAAAGTCTCATATTTCCCAAATTCAGTCTCCACTAATTATAATGTTTAAATACCATTTTGGCGCTGTTAAATGTGGAGGACAGATCGCTGTAGCACCTCAGGTCAAGAGAAGAGTCACCAAGAAACGGCATGTGAATCCAAACGTCTCCTCTGATTTCTCTAAAAACCAGCTACAGCATGAAATAAACATGAATAAACATCCAAAGGTATGTTAAAAGAAAGTAAAATCACCAAAATCCGTATCCTTTTCTCTCCAGTGTTGGGAAGGTTACTTTTGGATTGGAAATGTTATAGTTAGCAGATTAGAAGTTACCCTAATTAAAAATGTAATAAGTAGTGTAACTATTTAAAATATTTTTATTAAAAGTAAAGCAATTGATTACATTTTGATTATCTTTTGATTACTTTTCTAAATTTCTAATGAATGTTTTCAACTGTAATTCATTTTCAAACATGTAAACCAGGCAGGGTAAACATTACAGTAGTACTGCTAATACTGATTACTGTCAGACTTTCAAAAGCTTTCAACTCTTTGAATTAAGAGTATAATAATCTGAATTTTAAAGCACAGCCCCCCACAAAATCAGACTTTAACACTTCTTTTTACTTTGTGATTGTTCTGACTTATGAGGTTAAATAGAGATTCCAAATCATAACAATATATATAACTATGATATGGTTTTTGAAATCAAATCTTTGCATGGCTATGAAAGGAAAACACTGGAATCTAACAATGGCTTCTTTGGAAAATACCTCTAGGAACCTACATTTTACAGTTTCACTTCTTAAGGTGAAAGACATTGAACTCTTGCGGTGATAGTGAATATTAGTGTGTAAATATTGAACCCCTTTTTATGGAGAGGTACTTCTTTGTGTTAATTGAGCAATCATGTAAGTTTTATAGCTGGTAACTCTGCTGAGATACAATATAGTTTTGTAAGTCTCATGTAATTTACTGAGATTGCCTTTGAGATAATGATATATAGTTTTGTAAACTCTATGTGATTTTACTGAGATTGTCTTGTTCTTTCCCTATCAAGCATTTTACTCATTTTACTGATTTACTTGTTTTAAATCCAGTCACATTTTAATCATCATTTCACTATGTGCACTATGTAAAATATAAAATTAGGAATAATAATACAAAAAAAAAAAAAAAAAAATAATAAAAAAAAAAACACATACTGTCTAGTGTGTAGAGAGGAGGAGGAATGTGGAAACCAGGGATATACGATTTAAACAATATTACTTTTAATTCAATCTTTAAGGGAATACACAGGGCCAACAAGAGCACAGGACACTCATCACGCAGATCGAGATACCCTGACCTCGGAGGCTGGAGGCAGAGCTGAGGGAGACCGACCATGGTGACATACTGGAGGATGGCATCCCGGGCTCAGCACTGCAATGATGGTGGGCTGAGAGCCAAAGCAGAGGGGCTGCCAGACAGCTGGAGCGTTGGCAAGGGTGGGCATTTTTTGAGGAGTGGGCACTTTTAGGACGCACCCCTAGAGCCGCGCACTGGGTGGACACATTCCCAGGAGCAGGCACTCGATGGACACATCTCTAGGAGCAGGCACTGGATTAACCTGGAAGCCCCCCCTTCAGGGCTGGACTCCAGGAACCATGGATCTAAGGCCAGGGCTGACATGACCAGCTGAGACAACAACAGAGAGGAGAGAGGGGAGCAGTCTGGACTTTCCAGATCAGGATTCCCAGTCAATGAGATCCTCCTCCTCATTTTAGCTCTTTTGCTGTGCCATATTAAGCTCACTCCTTCAGCTGTGAGATTCCAGGGAGCTGAGCTCCTCTCCCACTCACACTGTCTGTGGCTTTCTCCCTCATGGCAGGTGGTGCTGCCGGCTCACACATACCTGGACTGACATCACGGCCTCTGGTTCCTGTGGCAATCCTCAGCTCTGTCACCTGGGAACCGGCAGGGAACGGAGATCCATCAATCCTTGGGAACCGGCAGGGAACGGAGATCCATTTCTCCCCAGTGTCCACTCCACGGAGGCAGCGAATTCCCTCCCCGAGGGACCATTTTCGGCCTGCACTTGGTGTTCAGGGCTTGCATTTTGGTGTTTTCTAGAGCCGGCCATCCGGGTAGCTGGTAATGTGGATCTTACAACAGGAACTGTCTGGTATGGTCCTCGAGAGATCGGGCCTCCCCGCACTCCAGCATGAGGAGGAGGAACTTGTGGGGGAAGGAGGGGATCCATAGAACACAATTGAAACAAAACACTGAGAAAAAAACAGAAACAAAAACGGAGGGTAGACAAATGGATGTAACTGTTTTTTGGGTCAGAGATTTTGTCACACTATGTGTAGTGAGGGAAACCAGGGATACACCTAAACAATAATACTTTTAATCCAATCTTCAAGGGAAGACACACGGCCAACAGGACAATATGACACACGGTAGACGTGATAATCTCACCAACACAAACTGAAAGAACTAGGCTTATAAACACAAGATAATTGTGGAGAAAACACAGGTGCTAGGGAATGACAATAATCCTCAACATGGGACATGGAACGCATGGAGGGCAAAAAACACAACAACATAATGAGTCCAGGGCGCGCTACATACAGGTCCTTCTCAAAAAATTAGGCATATTGTGATAAAAGTTCATTATTTTCCCATAATGTAATGATAAAAATTTTACTTTCATATATTTTAGATTCATTTTTGTACACCAGCTGAAATATTTCAGGTCTTTTTATTGTTTTAATCACTGATGATTGTGGGTGCATACAGCTCATGAAAACCCAAAATCTCAAAAATAGCATATTTCATCCGGACACCAATAAAAAGAAAAGTGTTTTTAATACAAAAAAAATCAACCTTCAAATAATTATGTTCAGTTATGCACTCAATACTTGGTCGGAATCCTTTGCAGAAATGACTGCTTCAATGCGGCGTGGCATGGAGGCAAGTCAGCCTGTAGCACTGCTGAGGTGTTATGGAGGCCCAGGATGCTTCTGATAGCAGCCTTAAGCTCATCCAGAGTGTTGGGTCTTGCGTCTCTCAACTTTCTCTTTTCACAATATCCCACAGATTCTCTATGGAGTTCAGGTCAGGAGAGTTGGCTCGTGCTGAAAAACTAAATCTTCATCTCCATAAAGCTTTTCAGCAGATGGAGGCATGAAGTGCTCCAAAAATCTCCTGATAGCTAGCTGCATTGACCCTGCCCTTGCTAAAACACAGTGGACCAACACCAGCAGCTGACATGGCACCCCAGACCATCACTGACTGTGGGTACATTGACACTGGACTTCAGGCATTTTGGCATTTCCTTCTCCCCAGTCTTCCTCCAGACTCTGGCACCTTGATTTCAAATGACATGCAAAATTTGCTTTCATCCGAAAAAGTACTTTGGACCACTGAGCAACAGTCCAGTGCTGCTTCTCTGTAGCCCAGGTCAGGGCGCTTCTGCCGCTGTTTCTGGTTCAAAAGCACACGCCTGTGCACGGTGGCTCTGGATGTTTTACTCCAGACTCAGTCCACTGCTTCCCGCAGGTCCCCCCAGGTCTGGAATCGGTCCTTCTCCACAATCTTCCTCAGGGTCCGAGTCACCTCTTCTCTCATTGTGCAGCGTTTTTGCCACACTTTTTCCTTTCCCACAGACTTCCCACTGAGGTGCCTTTGATACAGCACTCTGGGAACAGCCTATTCGCTCAGAAATTTCTTTCTGTGTCTTACCCTCTCGCTTGAGGGTGTCAATGATGGCCTTCTGGACAGCAGTCAGGTCGGCAGTCTTACCCATGATTGCGGTTTTGAGTAATGAACCAGGCTGGGAGTTTTTAAAAGCCTCAGGAATCTTTTTTCAGGTGTTTAGAGTTAATTAGTTGATTCAGATGATTAGGTTAATAGCTCGCTTAGAGAACCTTTTCATGATATGCTAATTTTTTGAGATAGGAATTTTGGGTTTTCAAGGAGCTGTATGCCAAAATCATCAGTATTAAAAACAATAAAAAGACCTGGAAATATTTCAGAGTCAGTTTAACTTCTTTGCAGATAGTGAAGATTAGTGTGTAGATATCGAAACCTTTATGAAGAGGTACTTTGTGTTAACTGAGCAATCAGTGTAAGCATTATAGCTGGTACTTTCTGAGATACAATATAGTTTTGTAAATGTCAAGTGATTTACTGGAAATGGTCTTGTTCTTTCCCTATCAAGTGATTTGTACTCATTTAACTGATTTACTTGTTTGAAATAATAACTTGTTTTAAATCCAGTCACATTGACCATTGCTTCACTATGTGCACTATGTAAATCTAAAGATTAGAAAAAAAAGCATATAAATGTACAGGATAATAGTGTACGTAGAGTATGCACACAGGATTATAAAATCTTTATAATGAACAGATGCTTGATTTGATGTCTGAATACTGTCAACATTGTGTGTGGTGCAAGAATTTACCTAATTAATATTTGCATTTCATTCCAGTGATACAATGACAGATTCAAACTAGAAGATGCCATGGACATATCTGCAGAGACAGAAGTAGAGAACAGCGACAATGGCGTCCACCGCCAAACTCCACACAAATCAATTTTTAGAAAAGATTACTGAATGCAATACAGGCACAGTGCTTGATATTAAAAAAACCTCATGATCCAGGTAAAAAATAAAGTCAGTGAAGATGCATTTCATATGCAGGAAGATTCAGTTCCCTTTATATCTGAAGATCAAACTCCTAAACTGAGGTAAACTCAAAATACAGATCTAAAACAGATCTAAATTTGAAACAATTCTAAAAGCAAAACACACTAAACAAGCTAAATATAATAAGTTGTGTAGAATATTCTAGGATCCTAATAGTTAATCAACCTCCTTCAGGATAATGAACAGCTTGGAGAAGAAGGCAGCAGACTCTAAGCCTGATGATCAAGCGGATTTAAGTGACACACCTAAACCATGTGATTCTGATTCATCAGTCAGCAGCATGAGTAAGAAAACTACAGTATTAAGACTTGTTCTTACATTGCAGTGTTTTCATGTGTTTTACAGCAGTTATTCTGTGTTTCTTCTAGATCTCATACTGCCAAATCTGTCCATTGTGTTATTTGGAAACTCTGCATCAGTCCATTTTGGACATGAAAACCTTCTACTAGGAAAAACAGACAACTGAAGAAATATCCAGCATTGTTCCTGTACAGAGGCAGATATCAGAGCAACAAATCTCTGTGATCAACATGATTGACCTACATGAGGCTGAACATGTGGATCATCTCATCCAGTCAACTAGTAAATGAAAATGAAATGCACACCTTCATCTTAGTTGTATGCGACTGGGTCAGTTAACGGATGACATTAAGATGGTTCTTGAATGGCTTCAGAGAGTGTTTGGTGACAATGTTCTTCAGTTTCAACAAGATCTCTTCACCTATGAGACAGAAGAAGAGCATGATACTATACAATCTGATCTGGAGAACAATGATGTTCTGGAGAACATGCTGGAGAAATGTCAAAGAAGATATCAGACCTGCAACAAGATGATGAACAAAGAAACAGAGATTAACGAACTGATGAGCAAGATTTATAAACAGCAGTGCTACACTAGAAAAAAGACGAGAGACAGAAGAGCCACAAAAGAGTGAATGTGATGGTAAGAAAAATAGATTCTTCATTGATATTTCCCATGTTTGAGTCAGACTGAAAAAATAACATTGTTTTAATAACCAATTCATACCTAAAGGTAAATTATTGAATCAAACTATCGAACTATCTAAGCGTGTTGGGACTTATATTCCAAGTGATATAGCAGTTTAAATTAAAGCATGCAAATCACTTTACACAAATATGCACACACAATTGCTAACTTGACATCACAGCTTATTCATCATCAAACTAAACTTAGGTCAACCAAACAGAAAATAATACATGGCTCAATTAAAATTTGTGTTATACCATGGTTGGCAACTTTGGTTGTTCAGCTTGAGTGAGATTACAATGACTGAATCAGTCAAATACCCCCCAACTAGATCAATTATTATTTTTTTTTCAACAGAGTGCACCTTGAGCCTACGTTTTTACATAGCTGCATGAAAATCGGTTTTACACACATGTAGCACACCATTACAAAAAAGTCTCTTGGTACCAAATCCAAAACCCAACAGGAAGTACATTATTTTGAATTTCCTATGCGATTTTTTGTTGCAGTTTTGCCATTTCCATGCCTCGTGCGCTGACAAACTCCTCCTACAGTTTTTAATGGATCATCTTTAAATTTGGTGAGGGTCATCCCATAAGACCTTTGTGACATTAAATTGCAAAAGATCTTGAGTTTTGCGCCAAGGAGAGCTGGCCTGGCTGACCTGACAAAGTTTGATGTTTCACCATGGAAACAGGGAAGTTGCTGTAACTCAGGCAAGCAATAATCCGATCTGCCCCAAACTTCACAGGTTTGTTATGTCCTGAACAAACACCAATGCCCAAATTCGAGTTATAGCCATAAGCGTCACCTGCTGGCAACAGGAGTGACATGGTTAACACTGTTATGGACACCTGGGAACATATTAAAAGCATAAACAAGTGTTAAATAGGCTGGAAACATGCTTAGAAACTATACTAAAACATGCTAGCAACACTTAGCTAAAGTCTTTAAAGCATGCAACTAATGCAGTGAAAAGGAAGTTGCTGTAACTCAGGTGGCGCAGTCGATCTGCCCAAAACTTCACACGTTTGACAAGAGTCCTGTCCTGAACACACTTACATGCCGTATTCCAATCATTAGTAAGCGCCACCTGCTGGAAACAGGGAAGTGACATGTTTAACACTGTTATGGACTCCCTTGCGTAACATAATAAAAAGCATCAACAAGAGTATTAAATAGGCTGGCAAAATTCTAGAAGCATGCAAACATGCTGACACCAACACTTAGCTAAAGTGTTAAAGCATGCTATAAATGCAATGAAACAGAACATTACTGTAGCTCATGCATACAATGTCCAATCTGCCTCAAACTTCACATGTTTGATTAGAGTCCTGGCCTGAAATATCTACATGCTCATAGGTTAAATAGCGCCACCTACTGG
>NC_056612.1:29312750-29361752 GCF_018340385.1 Cyprinus carpio | reverse complement strand
ATGTAACTTAAACACATATCTCTCAACTTCAGCATCAAAAAAATTCTAATAAAAAACATTATTAAAAAAAATTAATAAAACATATTACTACTTTGTCTTAAATTATAATTATAGTATATGTAACTTACATTCCTATTGTTCAGTTTTACGTATTGTGATATTTTCATCATTTATTGGATGTTAAATATAAAACTGTCACTAATTTTAATGTCAGTAGTGTTGGTCAGTGATGTAGAAACACTGAAAGGACTTTTGCAAACAAATAACAATATAAAATAGCAGCTCTTTATTAGTGTTTTTGGTGTTGTTTTCATGTCAGTGATTTGTCTGATCTGTAGTTTTTATTCTTTCTCGTCCCAGCATGCACCACAATGACTTCCTGTGAGCTGTGCCTCGCCAATGTCTCGGTAAGATCACATCATGCTCCTTTAGTGGTTCCTTATCTGCATTACCTTCTGAACCTTTTGAAAATTAATATTGTCATGTTGTAATTTAGAGAAGTTTTTATGTGAAAGTGTATATCAGACTCAGAAATCTGCTCAGATGCTCTAATTTGTTTAAATATAACTTCATTACAATTTTCAAAAAAAAAACACAAAATATCATGAAATGTAATTTTATCAAACTAAACTGGGCCATTTGGCCACAAATAACAAATAAGATGAATGGTTTAGTGACACAAACCAATGATAATGCAACAAAACATCACAGAATCCATTGATAATATTGTTTGTTATTTTCTACTAAATTATCTCACTTCCTGGAGAATATCAATTAAAAAATGTATAAATAAATGAATGAATTAATTAATGTTTTTATTAATGAATGTAACATCCTGGAGGATTTCATTAATAATAGTTATAATAATAAATATTTTTGTAACATCCTAGAGGATGGCATTATATAATAATACTAATAATAATACTAATAATAATAATAATAAATATTTTTGTAACATCCTAGAGGATGGCATTATATAATAATAATAATAATAATAATAATAATAATAAATATTTTGTAACATCCTAGAAGGATGGCATTAATAAATAATAATATAATAATAATAATAATAATAATAAAAATATAATAATAATAAATAATTTTTGTAACATCCTAGAGGATGGCATTAATAATAATAATAATAATAATAATAATAAAAATAATAAATATTTTTGTAACATCCTAGAGGATGGCATTAATGATAATATAATAATAATAATAATAATAATAATAATAATAATAATAATAATAATAATAATAATAAAATATATTTTTGTAACATCCTAGAGGATGGCATTAATGATAATATAATAATAATAATAAAATAATAATAAATATTTTTGTAACATCCTAGAGGATGGCATTAATGATGATAATAATAATAAGTTACCAGATAAATAATATTATATTGTATTTATTATAACAAAACAATAGTAAATATTACCAGACAAATAATAAAAAAAAAAAAAAAAAAAAAATAAAAATAAAAACAAAATTTATACTCGGAAATCCTAGAGGATGTCATTAATGATAATAATATAATAATAATAAAAATAATAATAATAAATATTTTTGTAACATCGTAGAGGATGGCATTAATGATAATATAATAATAATAATAATAATAAAAACAATAATAATAATAAATATTTTTGTAACATCGTAGAGGATGGCATTAATGATAATATAATAATAATAATAACACAATAATTTTTTTTAACATCCTAGAGGATGGCATTAATGATACACACACAATAATAATAAATATTTTTAACATCCTAGAGGATGGTATTAATGATATAATAATAATAATAAAGTAATAATAATAATATTATATGTGTTGGTAATGTATAAAAAATAAGATTAACATTATTAATAATAATGAAGGTGTTTTTCCTGGCAGTGTTTGTGGTGCCAGACGAACAGCAGCTGCACAGATTATCCGGTGTCGTATGTGATTCCTCCGGCGTCGGTGTGTGAGCTCTCTCAGGCTCGCTGGGGTGTTTGCTGGGGTGAGTTCAGCCTCATGAACAGAACAACACAGATGCTGACCTCTAATGTACAGCAGCTGTCGAGCCGATGGAAGTAACACTCTCACATTCATGAAGTCAGATTTATTCAGGGCTGGAAGTCCCCCGTTCAGCCGCCCTTCAGACTAAAGGCTGATTTATACTTCTGCGTCAGACCTACTCTGATTGGCTGTTTGTGCCATTTAGTGGTTAAGTATTAAAAAATGATTGCTCAACTGTGAAACTTAGTATTATTTATTTACTCTTACAGTTTTTATAAATATTTTGAATTATCTTCTATTTACAGTTTTCAGTTTTTATTCTAATTTCAGTTACATTTCCAGAAATAGTTTTTAGTAATTTTATTTTTATTCGTTTTTATATATATATATATATATATATATATATATATATATATATATATATATATATATATATATATATATATATATATATATATATTAAAAAAATGTATTTTATACAGGTTTTTTTTTTTTGGACACTTATATAACTTAATTGATCATTTTACAGAAAGTATTTTTGACACCTAATGGTGCTCCATATATACCTGGTTATACAGTACAGGTCAAAAGTTTGGAAACATTACTATTTTCAATGTTTTTGAAAGAAGTTTCTTCTTGTCATCAAGCCTGCATTTATTTGATCAAAAATACAGAAAAAAAATTTAATATTGTGATATATTATTACAATTTAAAATAATTGTTTTTAAATTTATTATACTTTTAAATTATCATTTATTTCTGTGATGCAAAGCTGAATTTTTAGGATCATTATCACATGATCCTTTAGAAATCATTCTAATATGATGATTCATTATCAAAGTTGGAAACAGTTCTGCTGCTTAATATTTTTTTCAGAACATGTGATACTTTTTTTAGGATACTTTGATGAATAAAAAAGTTAAAAAAAAAAAAAAAAAAGAAGCTAAGTTTTTAAAATATAAATATTTTGTAATAACAATATACACTACTGGTCAGTAATTTGGGGTCAGTAATTTTTTTTTTCTTTCTTTTTTTTTAAATAAAATCAATACTTTTATTCAGCAAGGATGTGTTAAATTGATAAAAAGTGATAGTAAAGAAAAAATAATACTATTAGAATATATATTATTAGAATTTTTTTTTTATTTTGAATAAATGCAGTTCTTTTTAACCTTTTATTCATCAAATATATTACCTAGCAGAACTGTTTCCAACACTCATAATAAATCAGAATATTAGAATGATTTCTAAATAATCATGTGATAGACTGGATGTTACATGTGACACTGAAGGCTGGAGTAATGATGCTGAAAATTCAGCTTTGCATCACAGGAATAAATTATATTTTAAAGTACATTGAGACAGAAAACAATTATTTTAAATTGTAATAATATTTCAGAATAGTACTGCTTTTACTGTATTTTTGATCAAATAAATGCAGCCTTGATGAGCAGAAGAGACTTCTTTCAAAAACATTAAAAATAGTAATGTTTCCAAACTTTTGACCTGTACTGTATCTCTTAAAAAATAACTGTAAACGATCAGAAAAATATGAATGATGTGTGTTTTGTGGGTCTTAAAACCTGTGCAAAGTCTTGCTCTCTTGCTAAAAACGATGCATCTCAGATCAGACCCGAATGTGTTACACGGGTCAGTTCTAGATGATGCAAACTCTCTCATGTTAACAGTGAAACAATCACACGACTCCCGGATCACGAGAGCAGTGTTGGGTCAGTAAGCGTCCAGCAGGTGTCAGGAGTGACCCTGGTCTTCAGTGTTGGGATGTCTTGTTGTTTCAGTGAACTTCGAGGCTCTGATCATCGCGATGGCCGTGGTGTGTGGGACTCTGCTGCTGGCCGTCACCGTCTGCTGCTGCTGCTGCTGCTGCTGTAAACGCAGACGCTCGTCCAGGTCAGACAGACACAGAGCAGCTTCACACTCACAGGTTTCACTTCCACCTCAGTTCTGTGGTCAAACATTAACCCTGAACAGTTTATTGAACCCTGGATTTATTGGACCCTGGAAAGCCTGACACGATGAAATAATTGTGAAGGAAAATCTTCTTCTTTTTTTGTTTTTTTTAAATACAACACTTAACTCAACCTTTAGAGAAAATATATTAAAAAAGTGTTACTTTTTATTTCTGTGTAATTAATTGTAAAATTCACTGGTAATTTCCGAGTGAAAACTATTTCTTCAGTTATCGTGACAAATTTTACCATAATGCAAAAACTCTTATTTTATTTTGGATGAACTGCTTCTTTAATCTTCATAATGCATTCAAAATCTATAAACAGTTTTTGCATTTCCGTATCGTTATACCTGAAGAATTGTAATTTTTTTTTTTTTTTTTAAAGCAGTCACAACTTAAAACTTTTCAAGTAAAGACATATTGTATCTGATCCTCAGCTTCTCATTAAGTAGGGCTCTATTAAATCGGTAAATTTTTTCCTAAATTACGTTTTATTTTGATCAAAATTCCATTTTTTTCGTTTTAATTTTTCTGGATTCTGTTTTTTTCCGTTTAATTTTCTCGACTCCCTTTTTAATAATTTAATTAAAGTGTATTAATCTAAAAGCATGTCTAATTAATTAAAACCAAGAAACGTATACATTTTCACATCAATTTAATAAAAGTTTAACAAAAATGACATGTTTTAGGGCTTTATGAAATGTTAAATTTTTTTCTCACCATATTTTTTAATGTTACCAGATTCTGTGTTTTAGCATGTCTAATTATTTGAAAGCATAAAACAACTTAATTTATTCTTTTTTTTATTTATTTTTTTTAAATTAAAGTAGCCTTGTGATTTTTTTTATTTATTTTTTCCCTAAAATTTTCTGGTTATCAAATAAAGGCATAAAACATTAATTTAATTTATCTTTTTTAATTATTGAAAATTAAGCAAACTTTATTTTTTGCTGAACGTTTAAACTAATTAAACTAAAAGACTGGATAAAACACTCTAAACTATGAATCAGAGACTGAAGACATGAGGAGATTAAGTGTGAAACAGCACCGTTTTGATCTTTCAGAGACCTCAGAAATTCATGCATTGAATACGATACATTATAGAGTTAATAAACCTATCAAGAATAACACAAGAGGTAAGAATCAAGAACCCAAACAGCCGGTTTTGTATTGACGGGTTGTAAAGGGCACATCTGTGTGTTTGTCCAGTCTTCTATCTGCGTCTCAATCTCGATCACACACAGACGTGCTTCACTTACAGAAGCAGAAGCGCTCTCTCCGTCTCTCATTAATGCTTACTCAGCTGCACATGATGAGTCTTTGTTTAGAACGGATTGTTCTACGGCTGGACTACAGATCATAGTTTCACTTTTCCTTCTCATTCGGAGTAAACTGTGTTTATATTATTGTCTTTTATGAGTGAAGGGGAATTCATGTGTGATGATGTAAAGCTCACTGATTTTGTGTAATTATCTGCTGGTTGTTCATGTTCTCGGACTCAGAAATGATTTTTCTAGTGCTAATGTATAATAACCAGTCACTGCATTAATACATTGTATCGGTCAAAATTATAAATTTCTCTTTTATGACAAAAATCATCAGGATATTAAGTAAAGATCATGTTCCATGAAGATATTCAGTAAATTTCCTACCATAATTAAATCAAAACTTAATTTTTGATTAGTAATATGCATTGCTAAGAACTTCATTTGAACAACTTTAAAGATGATTTTCTCAATATTTAGATTTTTTTTTTTTTTGCACCCTCAGATTCTAGATTCTCAAATAGTTGTATCTCAGACAAATATTGTCCTCCTAACAAAACCACACATCAATGGAGAGATTATTTATTCAGCTTCCAGATGATGCATAAATCTCAATTTCACAAAAACTGACCCTTATGACTGGTTTTGTGTTCCGGGGTCACAAATGAAGTCTGGTTTTTCATAAACATGCTGATCAAATTTAGTGTGTAACTGCAGTAATTATGAGATGAGTATGCTGTAATTCACTCAAGCCTGTGTTATTGTTAATGCACTAATATAGTATTGAGTGATATTCTGAAATGTATTTGCAGTTTTGACAGTGATGATGAGCAGTTTGCGCGGAGAAGAGAGGAGATCAGACAGCGAGCAGATGAACGGTACGTAAATCTCTCCGCTGGGAGTTAAACAGTTTTCTCATCGCACTGCATCTCACGCTTTTAAATGAAGAAAGTGCTCTTTGTGATTGTTTTTCGGTTCTTTGTATTAAACTATACATGCATACATGATGCTGTTTTGTTTCTAATTGTTTAAGCGACTGGTTTAGAAACATTAATTTAAACATTATGCACTTTTTATTTTATTGTGTTGAATAAACGTGCATTAGTGATATTTTGCTCGAGGCGCCCTCTTGTGGCCTCAGGAGAGAAGACAAAGCTTTTTTCCATCTTAACTGAAATTATGCCCTAAAAAATATAAAATAAATCTAATAATGATAATATTTAAGTACAGAATTCATATTGGTTTTTTAAGCCATTTTGACAGCTCTGGTGCAGTCTAACATGTTAATGCTTCAATAAAAAAAAAAAAAATAATAAATGCATTATTTTTCACATTATTTATCTTTATTCTACACCTCTCGGTCCCTTCTTCTAAAAACGGTCTGTTGACTTCCTGTTTTTATGAAGCCCCTCAGTTCATCTGAGATCAGGATGAGTTTGTTTCTTCATCAGGTTTGTAGAAATGTAGCACTGCATCAGTGTCTCAGCAATGGATGCTCTGCAGTGAATGGGTGCCGTCAGAATGAGCGTCCAAACTATTCCTTTAATGCTGCAAAATGCATGCATACAGTTTTTCACAGTGAGGTTTGGCTGCATTCGATCCCGTCGTGTCACAGTTGAAGGTTTATTTCAAGCACCTGTTGATCTGAAGTGGATTCGGTTGTGTGTGTGTGTGTGTGTCAGAGCGTTGTTGATTACGTGTGTTGTGTGTAAATATGTCTGTAGGGCTCTCAGCAGCTGTGATGCACTAACAAGGTCACTTCTGTGTCACACACTCGAGGGTGGCAGGAATCTCCTTTAAACTGGAGAGCTCAGATTAACCGAGATCAGATATCTCTGCAGGGTCTCGGAGGACTGTGTGCGTCTGATGAACGAATGTGTTTTTGTTTGGTATTTTCGTCTGTCACTACAGAGAACAGCCTGATGTGTTTCTTTAGTGCCTATCGTGTTGAATAATCGTCGCTAACGGCAGCGCAGTGCATTCTGGAAGTCGTTGTGCCGCGTAAGCCTTCTGGTGTCCTTGAAAAAAAATGGATTTTTTTTTGTTTAAGAATTGAAAGATTGACACAGAAACAAAATTGATTAGCAAGGGTTAGCTCTATGATATTTTCGTAACAATTTACAGCCAGGTAAACATTAGGTAACGTGAACTAATACTTAAATATACTTAATTATTACATTTATTAAACTTAGTTTATTTTTAAATCAGACATTATCTAATACATCTATCGTTTACAGTCGGAAGTTGCATCAGTTAATATTATTAATATTAAAAACATTATTTTTCTTTTTTTGGTGTTTCATGTTAATTGTTTGAACTGTACCTTTAAATGTGATTTAAATACACACCATTCAAAAGTTTGGGGTCAGTAAAATGTAATTTAGTTAAAAAATATTTTTACTCCTCAAGGATTTATTAAATTGATAAAAAGTGACAGTTTTAGACATTTATAAGAAGATTTCTATTTCTAACAAATGCTGTTGTTCTTAACTTTCTATTCATCTGTGAATTCTGAAAAATAAAATGTATTTAAATAGTATTTTTGATTAAATAAAAGCAGCCTTGGTGAGCAGAAGAGGTTTATTTAATAAACATTTAATGCTCTTGCTGACCCCCAAACTTTTGCCTTTTTAATAAATTCCCTCAGTGGTGTTTTTAGTGTTATTTGCTGTTGATCTAAGCGTTTATGATTGCAGTTGAATGCAGAAATCTGATCTGTAACAGATACATGTGTAAAACAGGAGCTGGTGGAGTCCTTGTTGTGCTGCTTTGTTCAGGATTGTGGAAGCAGCAACAGATGGCTAACGGCTCCAGTGATTGTTCACAGATCAGCTGCTCGTTAAGCTCCGGCTGATTTATTTGGTGTCAAGCGGCCGCAGTTTGTCTGGAGGCTCGGCCCATCTTCGTTCAGGGCTGTAGAGAGAGGATGAATGATGTACAGGGGAGTGATTGGTGTCGTTCAGGCGCCGCTCGTGTGTCGGAACACGCACATAAAACACTGCTGCTCGTATTTACCACGCGTCTGTGAAGGAATGGACGTCCTTAAACAAAGACATGAACTCACCGTGAATCATCTAGTGCTGCTCTTCAGGACTTCAGGTTTTCAGTTCAACAGTTTTGGTTACAGAAAGTAAATCCAGGTTATGAGTTTGATTTGCTCTTCTTGTACTAGTTTTACAGGACTCAGGATTTATATCGGGCAAAATACAGAGAAAAAAATTCAGAATTGTGAAATATAAAAAGCAAAACTTTAAGACAAAAAAATCATAATTCCAAGATGTAAATGCAACATTTTAGGAAAAAAAAGCAAGAGATGTAAACGCAAAACTCTTAAAAAAAAAAAAAAGTCATAATTGCGAGATTTAAACACAAAAAAAAATAAAAAATTATATAAAAATAAAAAATAAAAAAATTGCAAAAAATAAAAACAAAAAAAAAAAAAAAAAAAACATAAAAATACAAAAATAAAAAAAAAAAAATCAAAAAAAATTAAAAAAAATCATAATTGCGAGATTTAAATGCAGAACTCTAAAAAAAAAAAAATAAATCAGAATTGAAAAAAAAAAATAATAATTGCGAGATTTAAAAAAAGAAACATAAAAACAAAAAATAAATAAAACAAAAAAACAAAATACAAAAATAAAAAAAAATCTGAATTGCGAGATTTAAACACAAAAACAAAAACATAAAAATTGCGAGATTTAAACACAAAAATAAAAAAATAAAAAATCAGAATTGCGAGATTTAAATACAAAAATAAAAAAATTAAAAATCATAATTGCGAGATTTAAACGCAAAACTATGAGAAAAAAGACAGAATTGTATCAGAATTGTGAGATGTACATGTTAACTTCTCAAGGCCCTTACACACCTAGGATGATAACGATTAAAGATAACTATTATTCCTGGTGTGAACGGGGCTTAAGAACAAAATCATAATTGTTAGATGTAAATGCAAAAAAAAAAAAAAAATTCATTTCAGGTCTCTTGAATTTCACGCTCTTATCAGCACACAACACATAGTATTAAGTTATTTATTTACTTATTTATTTTTTTATGTTTAATTAAATTTTTTTTCTTTTCTTTTCTATTTTCCACTTGTTTTTCACCATGAATGTTATAAACAAAATATAAACTGATGATTAACAATCAATCAATTATTGTATTATTTTGATCATGGCGGCCTGTCCATGTTGACGTTAGTCTAATGTAACTAGTTTCTTCCAAGTCTCTGCAAAAAAAATACAGCTCAAATGATGCAAACGACTCAGAAATGTTGTATTTTGTTTCAAAAATCTGCATAGTGTGTCAAAAGCCGTCTCATCTCTGGTTACTGTTTGTTGCAGGAGGGCGGAGAGGAAGGTGAAACATGATGAAATCCGCAAGAAGTACGGTGAGTAACGTCAGTCCTGCACTTCTCTCATTAGTATTCACAAGAGTTCACTCACAGCTACTCATTAGGACTATTTTCTGCATTTTACAAAAACACTAGAGCCATGAAAATGTCAAATGGCATAAAGAAAATGATATAGTGACTAAAACCTGGTAAACAAATTTCACACCATTTAAATCTGTGTTCTTCAGTCTTTTCAGCCACACGGTATCATTATTTCTGTCTTACAAACATTCAAATCACAGAAGTATTGGGATAAAAGTTAATATTTCAGATATGAACAATATACATTTTTTTCTTCA
The DNA here is from genome assembly GCF_018340385.1 of Cyprinus carpio. Taxonomy (NCBI): domain Eukaryota; kingdom Metazoa; phylum Chordata; class Actinopteri; order Cypriniformes; family Cyprinidae; genus Cyprinus; species Cyprinus carpio. The sequence continues at coordinate 29,351,809 of NC_056612.1, read as the reverse complement.
GAATCATGAGAACCACAAATTCCATTGACAAAATAAAAAATAAAACTAGTATTTATATATGGTCAGCTGACGTTGTGTGCAGTGTTTGTTCAATCACTGATGTATTCCATACTTTCCTGTTGATGAATTAGCTGGAGATAATTGCACCAATAATTATGGTCTGGATTTAGACTGGTGCAACTACATTCTGCAACGACTTCTTATTAGCTAATACATCTTCAGTTGTTAAGTTTTGGCTGATTGCAGGAGATCATGTGGAGTTGTTGTAACTCAGGTCTTTATTGATCAGGTTCATTGTGTTGGGCTCAGTAATGCTGTGTTCAGCAGAAAACGTGTTCTTCAAACACAGTCCGATACCGGAGCACTCGACTCGCGTGTGTCCCAGCACTGCCTGATCAATGCTGATGTGGCCTCGGCGGAGGACGAGTGGAGATTACGAATGAGTTGTAGTTGTAGAAATGCTTATTGAAGCTTGTTTCAGCCACAGAATATAACATGAAAAAGGTAATTATGACTTTATCTCGCCATTCAGATATTTTTCCCCCAGTGTTTTGAGTTTACGTCTCCAAACTTAGAATTCAGAGAAAAAAATCAGAACTAGGAGATGTAAATGCTGAACTCTAGGAAAAGAGCTGGAATTGTGAGATGTAAATGCAAAAACTAAGAAAAACATCAGAATTGCGAGGTGTAAACACAAAACTATAAAAAAAAGTCTGAATTGTGAAATATAAATGCAAAAAAACACAAAAAAACAAAAAAAAATCAGAATTTGCAAGATGTAAACGTGAAACAGAAAAGTCTGAATTTTGCGAGATGTCAAAACAAAGAAAAACTCTTGAAATTTTGTGCGAGATGTAACACGAAACTATGAAAAAAGTCATAATTGCCATATGTAAACCAAACTCTAAGAAAGAGTCTGAATTGTGAATATATGCAAAACTTTACGAAAAAAATCTAAATTACGAGATGTAAACACAAAACAAAACACAAAACAGTAAAAATCTAAATTACGAGATGTAAACACAAAACAAACCGAAAAGTCAAAATTACGAGACGTAACACAAACTTTACGAAAAAATCTAATTACAGATGTAACACGAAACAGTAAAAATCTAAATTACAGATGTAAACACAAAACAGTAATAAATCTAAATTACCGAGATGTAAACACAAAACAGTAAATCTCGAATTACGAGATGGAACACACAAAACGTAAAAATCTAAAGTACGAGATGTAACACACAAAACAGTAAAATCTAAATTCCGAGATGTAAACACAAAACAGTAAAAAATCTAAATTACGAGATGTAAACCAAACAAGTAAAAAATCTAACTTACTAGATGGTGTGTAATCTACAAAACAGTAAAAATCTGAATTTGCGAGATGTAAACACAAAACTCAACGAAAAGTCAAAATTACGAGACGTAATCACAAAACTTTACGAAAAAAATCTAAATTACGAAATGTAAACACAAAACTAAGAAAAAAGTCAGAAACGCAAAACTCTCCCGCCAAGACCTCTAATAAAAGAGTCTGAATTTGTGCAATCTAAAATGCAAAAATTCCTATGAAAAAAGTCAGAATTTTGCAAGTAGTGTTAATTTGTACAGCAAATTCTGATTTAGTCTTTTAAAAACTAAATGGCATTTCAGTTTTTAGTCATATTTTAGGCATCCTGATATTAAGTTTTCAAGTCCTAGTTTTTTAGTCGACTAAATATCATAAAGATTTTAGTCGACTGAATACTACCGTACATTATTTAAGAAAATCGCTTCTAAATCTAATGGGTTTAGGGTTTGCATTTTTTTTAAGCATTTCTCTAATATTACCAAACTCATTGTATAGGTTTGATAGTAAGATTTTATCATAGACAGATTTAACTGCTGTGACACACAACATGCCTTTATATTAAAATTAAACCAAACCACTTCTCATAAAGAAACACAAAAACAAAACCAAGAAAAAAGTCAGAATTACACAAAACTGTACGAAAAAGTGAGAATTGCGAGATGTAAATGTAGAATTGAGTAAGTTGAGTTAAGTGAGTTTTTGCTTGAATTGCAAGATATTGAAGGCTAGCAGTTGAGAGAATTGAGAGAAGTCGTCGCAGTTACCTGTTTTATATTTTTATTCCATCACTGAAAGAAGCTTCCATAAATACTAATGCTAACGGTCGCTTTACTAGATAGCAGTACACTGCAAAAAGATCTTTTGTCTAGTTTCCAGCCAAGATATCTAAAAACTCTTAAAACAAGAAGGATTTTCTAAAAAAAAAAAAATTACATCCTTGTTAACACAAAAAAATAAAAACAAAATTAAGTGAGTTTTTGCTTGGAACAAGCCAAATAATCTTATTTCAAACAGAAAACAAAAAATGTGCATCGGGTAAAGTCTAAGCAATAATTAGCATTTAGTTCTATTGTTGAAAGCATAATTATTTTACTCATTACTTATGAATTAAGACCTTGCTTAGGCTTTACCAGATGCACACAGACACCAACCTGTCCTTCAGTTCATTATTAAAGATCATCATCAGATTGCATTTACTAAAATACAATTTTAGTCATTTTTTAATTACTAAATTCAGAAAATACTAAACAGTTATCTGGTTTTACGAAAATAAAAATGTTAAAGCGCAAGGATTTGAGGAAAGAAATGCATTTCTTCAGAATTTCTTCTTTTTGGCTGAGCTTTTCCTAATAAAGCGTGTCCTCGAGCTCTAATTGGTGGAAAAGTGTCAGACGGGCTGCTTGAATCATGCTTGATTAACTCTATGCTAATTAGCGCTGGTGGAGAGCTGAGAAGAGCTGTTATTTATGTGCTGGCAAAGGAATGAGGTGAAATGTAAATGCACTCGGCGCCTGCGATCGCGAGAGAGAAACCCAGAGCCGCGGCGGAGGCCAGGAGGACGAACCCTCGCAGCTGCTGCGCAAAAACCCACGGAAAACCCCACGACCTTGAGACAAGCTGAAGGAGAAGATGTTTGGGTTCGTGCCACAGAAGAGCAGTGAAAATGACCTGAAGAGAGAATTCGTCTTCCAACACACTGCTGCATTTATTTGGGAGTAATTTAAAACTACTTGGAAAAAAATTAAATATTTAATATTTAATTGACTTTGGCCAATTGGCTGCTAACTTTCTTTTTTGTTTAGACTCCCATTGTTTATTATTTTATTTAATTTTTTTATTATTTTATTTTATTATTTAATTTGACTGGATTTTATTATATCATTTTAATTAATATATTATTAATTAAGTAATATATTTTATTCATTACTATTTATTAAATCTTTATTAATAAAATTATATTAATTATCTAATATACTTTATTCATTTATATTATATAACTTTTAATAATTATAGAAATTGATCAATTTTGATTTAATTGTTTATTGTATTACTTTTCATTTATTTATTTTTATTATATATTTTGCTTTAATTATTTATTTTTATTTAATTTGTATTTATGTGTATGTTTTTTATTGAATTTAATTTTTATTTATTATTTTAATTTATTTTATTATTTAATTTGATCAAAATTTATTTAATTATTAAATTATTTTAATGTATTTTATTTGTTATTTTTAATTATTATTATTTCCTGTTATTTATTTTTCTAAAATAAAATATTTCTTATTTATTTATATTTTATTAGTTATGTAATATATTTTACTTATTATAAAAAATTTATTTAACTTGATTTAATTGTTTTATTTTATTACTTTTTATTTATTATTTGATTTTTTTATTATCTGTTATTTTATTTATTTTATTATTATTTTATTTTTAAGTTGTATTTATATGTTTTTTTTATTTAATTTAACTTAATTTAATTTTATTTTATTTTGTCTTATTGGCTAGCACGCAGCCTGCCGATGCATTCGTGTGAGTGTCTGTGGCTGCAGTGCATCGGTTTAACATTCTTGAGAGCCGGTCGAAAGTAAAGTGTAGAAAGTAAAGAGAAGATCAAAGGATGTGAGCCTCAGCGAGAGCTTCATCCCTCTGTGTGATGACAAGACTGTCCTCATCTCACTCACTCCGGCTGCTGCAGCTTCATCGTGTTTTCATTGCCCAACTGCTCCTCATCCGCTCACGTTCAGGTGTGATCAGGTAACACAGAACACCGAGGCTGAGCAGATCCATGCGACCCTCACATCCGGCTCTTACAGAAGATCCAGTCATGGGTTTAATCAAGCAGTTTGTAGAAGATTTATGTTTTTTGATTTTATTCATATCTGCTTTACAGCACTTTATTTTTCTTTCTTTCTTTCCTTTCTTTGGTTCAAATCTTGCACTAAAAATATCACCCGTTTTTATGGTCATAATTTTTCACAATATCAATAAAAAATGATTTTTAAAAAACAAATATAAAAACAAAAAATATTATAAAAAAAATAAAAACAAAATAATTTCAAATCCATTACAATCATTTACTTACCATTTTTTTACTCAATGTGTTACTAGTTTTTCTGAGTAAACAAAGTGTGATTAAAATAGAAAAACTAATTTTGCATAAAAAAATATTTTAAATATTTTGTGTAATGTGATTCAAAATGTATTTCTTTAAATAAGTGTATGCAACAGGTGGTATAACAAATATAACTGATGTTTAAATACTTATTTTACGGTTAAATAATGTTTATATATTTATTGCATTGAGTGCTTTATTGCCACAAAATTATTATTATTATTTTTTTTTTTTTTTAATTCAATGGAAACAAAAACTGAATTGGAGATGTAAACTCAGAATTCAGAGAAAAAAAAGTCAGAGTGCAAGAAAATTTAGTTTATATCTCGCAATTCTGACTTTTTCCTTAAAAACTGAACAAAATTCAGAATTGTGAGGGAAAAAAGTTCGCATTTACTTTTGTTTTATTTTTTATTTTTATCCCACGGTAGAAACAAACTTCCATAGTTTCCACATCCTGCTGCAAACTAAAAGTCATTTTTGTAAACTTTACTTACTAAAGTCTGAGTATGTGGTGATGCTGATCTGTTATGACTGATGGTTTCTGGGCCGCGTCCTCATTGGCTCTGCTGTGTGCTTGTGTGTCCTGTGGTGAAGTGTGTGTGTGTGTGTGTGTGTGTGTGTGTGTGTGTGACAGCATGATGGATGGAAGCTTCCATTGTGGTTCCTCCTGCTCTAGTCTGTACATCAGGGACTGTGCGTCTCTGACCTCCTGCTCTCCACACACACACACACACACACACACACAGACACAAACGAGCGTCTGCCCTCTGAAGGACGTCCTGAGCGAGATACTGTCACAGCAACAGGGTTCAAAACCAACACCAAACTAGAAACTAACAATTAGCTGCTAACCATTTATGTCAAGACGCATTCAGTATTGTGTTATTTTACTTCCATAACAGGTCTTCTTTCAGACCAGTGTATAGAAAACATCCAAAAATACACATTTAAGTGTTTATCTGTTACTTACATACAGCAGACTACACATTTTCCTTCACTTCATTTCCATCCATACTCTTAAAGTTCATATTTCATTTGTCTGATTTTTTGCTAAATTTTATTCCTAATATACGGTTTAAAAAATCATTCAGCTTGTCTTGATGTACTGTGATTAATATGGTGATATCTATTAGTTAGACTAATGGTGTCTTGCATGAAATTTTTAGATGCAAGTGACGGTGTTATGCAATTTATATTAAATGCATGTCAACTGTCGTCTTATTTTTTAAATAAAAATATTTCAATACAGTTTCATGGCTGCTAAGAATGATTTCAGGGCGAAACGTCTCTCATATACGCTGCAAAAACTCATTTTCTTTCCTAAGTATTTTTGTTTTGTTTTATAAATATCAAAAAAATATTAAATCAAGATGCATTTACTTGACAAGTAAAATAACTCCAAATAAATCCAAATTTTGCATTCATAAGTAGCACAGGTATATTTGTAGCAATAGACAAAAATATAGACATAAATTTTTCTTTTATGCCAAAAATCATTAGGATATTAAGTAAAGATCATGTTCCATGAAGATATTTTGTACATTTCCTACCATAAATATATCGAAACTTAATTTTTGATTAGTAATATGCATTGCTAAGAACTTCATTTGAACAACTTTAAAGATGATTTTCTCAACATTTAGATATTTTTTTTTTGCACCCTCAGATTCCAGATTTTCAACTAGGTTCAAAAACTAACAAACTTTGGATAATTTTTTCAGTCATTTTAATTATCAAGAAAATGCATCCTGATTCAAGAATTTGTAGATATTTACACTTGAGAACGAGACAAAGTGCAGTGTACGGCTGACAGAAAACAAGACGTGGATATGAATTTGTGATTCCCACGCATTGATTCCCAACATCTGCCGTTTTTTTTTGTTCCAGGTCTCGTCCCAGACTCTCCGATCAATCCGTACAGCAAGTTCGGGAGAACGAGTGAAAGCCACGGATCGGATGCCTTCACCACACGCCGGATCACTTTAGGTTAGATGGAGCCGCTTAGAAATATCTCGTCTGTATTAAAGCAGCACGCTGGCTAAACGATCCTTTTCCATCCTCTGTATTCTTGTCTTGATTTCTGATACAAATATCTAAATATTCAGACGTTCTTAAATCAAGATATGACATAAGGTGTAAAGTTAAAAATGCATCAACCCTGAAGTGATTTTAGGCTTAAAACATGAACAAATTATCTTCCAGTGGGGTGAGAAAGACTTCATTTAAAGGGTTTTTCTAACCTCATTAGCAGGTATTTCTTTCTATTATTTCACAAAATAAGATCTCCAGTTAAGTGTGTCTTGATTTAAGAATGTGGGGATATTTGTTCTGGAAAGCAAGCAAGTGTTTTGTGCACATTGCACATTTTAATGCTTTTAGAAGACGGAACCGGGTCAAAATTGCAGTTCGAATGTGACTCTTTTGTTTCTTTTTGTTCTTATAGAGAGTTTGAGAACTAGTTTATGCAAAAATGTCAGTTCTGTCTTGATTCGTTCACCCTCCTGTCGCTCTTTTTCTGCTCGGAGCAAAATAAGAAGGACAATAAACTACGTCACATGATGTGCATGCTATCTTTCTATATTTTTGTCACACGATACTTTCTTTGAGAAACAGACCTAGGGTTTATTCTCTGATAGTCCACAAAGAGCCAAAAACATGGTGCAATGAATGCAAATGAGATTTTAGAGCTTCAGAGGCGGAGAAAGATGATTAGTGACTTGATTTCAGTCTGTTTCTCACACAAAGCACTCGCATGAGTTCAGAAATATAGCACATGCATCATATGGATTACTGTTATGATGCATTCAGATAATGCATTTTATTTTACTTTATATAATGCATCATATGGATTACTGTTATGATGCTTTTATGGATTCTTTCCTTGTGTGATTTTGTAACTATGAACCGTTGTCGAAAACACTTCCTTTGTGTTCCATTTAAAAAAAACAACTTGTGCATTTGTAACGACACGAGGGTGAATAAATGACAACTAAGTTCAGCTTTTTAGTGAATTGTTGCACGTTTTGATAAAGTTGTGATTGCAAACCCGTCTTTTTTAATCGCTCTGGCTTCTGTGAAAGACTTAGAGGTTTGTATTTATACTGTGTTCTTAATAAAACATGTCCTAATAAAACAAGCTTCCACTTTTAAAGGAAACGCTGTGCTTTATCTCTGTGTGGACTGATGATGGTCTTATTTCATGCCACCTGCTGTACGGTTCAGACTTAAGCAGATGTTACTGCATTATTTGTTATGCAGCTCATTCTGTGCCGTAATTAGGATAACAGTGAAAGTTGTGCATTAGATTGCAAAGGCCCCGGATCCAGCAGGGAAATGCAAATGTTTTTTTCGACCATCCTTAATAATCTTCCACATTAAAAATACACAAAACAAAACGAGACGAGCGCAGCAGACGCACGTGAGATTTAAGTGAACATGAAATCAACACAAAATCTTCTTGCTTTCTTAAAACGCGTTTCTGCATAATTCATCAGTGCACATTACTCCAAGGAAAATGATGCAGAAGAATCACCCGTCTCTTATTTTTCATCCGCCTGTCACATAGAAACACCATCAAATCAAATCAAATCCATGCAAATACATCAGATTATTGTGTGTTTCACTCTAAAATCAAAATAAATGTATATATATAATATTGTATGTGTGCATAATATACATGCATACATACCTACATGAATAAAATCTTTTCAGTGTAGTGAATCAATTTGATAATTTCATTAAACAAACTACAAATGTCTCGAGGATGCCTGCTGGCTTTAATTAAAAGGCGAGGCGGTGTTTTACAGATGACGGACAGCTGATGCAGCCAATGAAAGACGCGCCGCCCATTCGACGGCCAATGACTGACCCGCGGGGGCGGGGCTAACGCGGCCGTTTTATCCGCACAGTCTCTCGCCGAGCAGAAGGAGAATCCCAAAAATGACATCCAGCAGCTTTCCAAAGAAAACCCGCGGCGTTTAGAGAAGTTTCCCTCCTCACATTATCACGGATCACAGCGCGTTCTTCAGAGATGTAGTCGGTAGACGCGTGAAATGTGTATTTAATACAGAAGGACAGTGTTTCCACACAACCGTTATTGACGCGCGTCCCCGATCGCAAACTCCCGATCCTTCAGCTCCGAACCGGACATGTGTGACTTAATGCCAGCGGCTCAACCGGCCGAGAAAATCGGCAAAATGAAGAAATTAAGAAGAACTTTGTCGGAGAGCTTCAGTCGGATCGGTGAGTGTCAGAAACATGGTAAAAACACGGTAAAATACGCGCCGTTATTGTTCGCGCGCGCGCGTCAGTTCCGCAGGAAAGTTTGTTTTCATTTTAAACGATCGTTTAATAAACCAAACCACGAATATAAAGAGAAAAATGAGACTGGAACGGATTGAAAGTGTGGATGTGAAGTGCAGATGCTCTCGGACCAGCCGGATATAGAATACAGAATAGAATTGAGTAGAATCTTCTGTGCTTTATCGTCAGGATCTGAACTTGAGAGAGCTTCTTATGATCTCTGAGTTCAGATCATAAAGAAGAATCAGAAATGAGATCTTATTCATATCTCAGCTTTCAATAGAAAACCATTTCGATGTGTTTTTAAGGCTTTATTAACAGATGGTGATAAAGTGGTTTATGCATCTCAAAAACATTTCACCCCAAAATCAAATAAATTATTTATTTTTCATAAAGTAAAGCCTATGATGTACTGTCATTATATTTATAAATATCTTTGTATTTCTATTTTGTAATATTTATTTTTTATTATATTATTTAAAAGATTTTTTTTTTTAATATTTGAAGATGTTTATAATGTATCAAAATAAAATCTAAAAAATAGAAATTTGTAATCATATATATATATATATATATATATTTATATCATATATATTATAGTATATACACAGAGCTGGGTAGTAACAAAACGGATTACATGGAATCTGGATTACGTAACTCAGATTCCAAAAACTCAAGTACTTGTTAAGGTAGAGTAAACTACTTTTTAAAATAACTGTAATCAGACTACAGTTACTTTTTACGGAGAACATTGATTACCATTTTATTTACACAATGGTTAATAAGTTGTTTACAATTTCATTGATTCTCCTAAATTTCGTTTGTGGTTTTTTAACAAATGTATATTTTTTCCTGTTAAACCTGCCATACATTCGTGATTCTTCGAGGTTTTTTCGAGAAGAAATTCATTGCGTGTGTGAATATTTAGTCTTTTCAAACATTCATGTTTTTGCCAATCGTAGCTATTTTTTTATGGTTTTTCATTTGCTTACATTCATAATACACTTTTCTTTTTAGTGTTTTTATTAGATTCAATATTTGACCATTGGGCAGTGATATTGCTTGTGAATTTTATTGTTTTTCAAGTATTGGTTTTTGTAAAGTAGCTGTTTTCTAAATTTACTTAATTATAAGTAATTATCCTTTAAAATCATTAGATGGTGATTTTGTTTTATTGCAGTGTTACTTAGCAAACACTAACAGCAAGGTATCATTAGTGTTAGTATTTTGTTGTCCAAGTATTAACTGTCCATACCATTGACCCACCTTGAAAAGAGCAGTTATTGTGGCTCTTGTCCGGTGGGAATTAAATATCATTTTGTGGAATATATTTTTTTCTTTGTATAGGTCAAAATAGGACAAGATTAGAACTAAGATTCAATATATGTGATATATCAAATAGAATTAGCACAAATGTAATCTAAATGTAATCCAAAAGTAATCAGATTACGTTACCAAAATGTGTAATCTAAGAGATTATATTACTGACTACAAATTTTGTCATGTAATCGGTAATCAGTAACTGATTACAATTCATAAGTAATCTGCCCAGCTACTGTATACTATATATATATATGGTGTGTGTTTGTTGTGTTTTTCTATACCACAATGCCATAATTTAAGAGATTTTATTTAAAAATTCCAAGATTTTATATAAAAAATAAGACACAATCTAAAAATACTTCATTTTATTTATTTTATATAATTTTTATTATTTAAAAAGATCTATCTATTGATGATCTAATTAAACTATTCACCCTAAAAAATTAAAATAAATTATTTTGTGAAGCTTATTATTATTATTATTATTATTATAATTATTATTATATTTTTATATTTATTATTATTATTATTATTATCAATAATAACAATTTTATTTATTTGAATATTTTTCATTTTATATTTTTAGTTTTTTATTTTCATTTTAAAATATTTTCATTAGTCTTTTGAATAATAATAATGATAATAAAAATTCATCAGGTTTCATCGTCCCTTCTTGGACAGCTATTATTGAGGCTTTCTGTCATCAGTGTAATAAAGCTGCGTCCTGTGAGAAAGAAAATGCAAGAAAAAAGAAATCCCAAATAGAAGAATGATGTGCTTCTGCTGCAGCAGCATGTGAAAAATGAAAATACATTGCATTTCTTATAAACCGAAAACACAATGCAGCATGTTTCATATTTTCAAGCTGAAATGTTTCTCAGGAGGATTTGGAAAAGCAATGATGCGTCAAGCTGATACTTCACCGTTTCTTTTTTTTTGAGATATTGAGTTTTGTTCTCTCACATGTAGGTTTAGTCTTCTGTCATCAGATGTAGAAATCTCTCACAGTTCAGTATGAGCTCAGATAGAGAGCAGATGAAGTTTGTAGAGACGGTTGAGCACTAGTTAGTGAACTGAGCTGGTGTTCAGGCTTTGCGGTGGTTAAAGATGCTGCCTGAGGGTCTTTCTCTCCTGAAGTGTGCTGACTTCATCAGCGCTCATGCGTTCTGTCACAGCAGCAGCGATGGCCTGATGATCGTGTCTGCACAGATTCATACAGACTCACTTACAAAACCCAGTTAATTATGCTGCATGCGGAGACACCTTCATTTGCATCATGCAGAGAGAGCGGGAAGACATTATGGCCAGCTCTGGAAAAATGTTCCATATGCAAGATTTGAATTAACTTGGACTAAACTATTTTACCCACTATTTGTGCACAGTGTTACTATCCATGTAGACTGAAGCCTATAATGAACTGTATATATTACATATAATATTTTATTGCATTATATATGTATATGTATATACTGTATTTGTGTCCCTGCAGCACAGAAGCAGTCATAAGTAGCACAGGTATATTTGTAGCAATAGACAACCAATACATTGTATGAGTCACAATTAGTGACATTTTTCTTGTATGCCAAAAATCATTAGGATATTAAGTAAAGGATCAGGTTCCAGAATATATTTGTAATTTCGTACCATAAACTTATAGTCTGTTCCACTTTTCTAACCATAACCTAATTTTTGATTAGTAATAGGCCATTGCACCCCCCCATAAGAACTTCATCTGAACAACTTTAAAGATGATTTTCTCAATATTTATTTTTGCCTCCCTCAGATTCCAGAATTTTCAAATAGTTGTATCTCAGACAAAATATTGTCCTCCTAACAAACCATACATCAATGAACAGATTATTTATTCAGATTTTAAATGATGCATACATGGTCAAGTTCGTCCTTATTATATTCTGTTAAATATTCTGCTTTTTTTTTTTTTTTTTTTTATTTTTCAATTTTTCTTTTAAAACTCTTATTTGTAAATAAAACAAAATATTTTTTTTTTTCTTTTTGTAATATTTAATTTGCTTTCTCCATTCTTTTTGTTGTTTTTTTTTTTTTTTTGTTTGTTTTGTTTTATTTGTTTTCTTGTTTTTTTTTTTTTTTTTTTGTTTTTTTCCTGTATATATATATTATATGATAGAGAGAGAGAGAGAAGATACTGATATATATAATATATATAGTATTATATATATATATATCTTATAAAAATATAAAAAATGACACAAGTATATTTGTAATTATTAAATTATTATTATTGATTATAAATAAATATGTTGTAAAATATTAGTTCAAAAAACTTTTAATATTATTAATGCATTATAATGATAATTTTATTTTTTAATGAAATTGTGCTTAATTTTTAATGCAAAATCTAATTACATTTATTTGTTTTTGCATGTCATGAACCTGTATAAATGTATTGTGAGTCGAGCTCTGCACGTGTGACAGTCGCAGCAGACGGAGAGTGTTCCACATCGCTCACTTCTAGGGATGCTGTCTATGTAGGCGTCAGGCAGCAGTGCACTAGTTCTGTGTTGTCTCCTCGATCGGCTGTGTCGTGGATGTCCTGGCGTCTCTGTGTGTGTGAAGGTGTGATGATCTGTTTTTAGACGTCCTTCAGAAAGCTCTTCTTCTGAATGTGTGAGACGGATGTTTAGAGCTCACGCTGTGTTTTTTCTGTTTGCTCAGTAAGACGCTTTCATGCTGAAGCTGCAGAACGCCACACAGGTGTCACAGAATTAAAGCAGAACCTGTTTCTCATCTTCTTATTTTCTCCCTGAAGTGAAAACTGTAATATATCAGCGGTTTGTGTCTGTTTTCTCCGAGGAGGGAGCAGTTTAATTTGGCTCGTCACAGCAGTGACATGAATAAATCATATTGTGAGGAACCCCACTGAAAGAGAGACGCTCGTTCTGTGAGTCGTTTTAAACTGTGAAAACAGAGGTTTATTAAGGCACACAGATGTGTCTGTTATCCACAACTTATTAAAGCAAGAGCATTTCTGGGTCTGAGTTGATTTACGCACAATATATTTTGTGTACCCAGTTATTAAAAGCAGAAATGTGAAGCTGGAATTACCAAAATAATTTAATTATTCAGTATTTTTAAATGTTTGTTATGATAGTGTCCTGCCCAATAGACTTTAGATACCAAAAAGATATTTAATAAAAAAAAATAAAATAAATTATATATATATAATAAAATATATATTTTTTTTGTATAAAATTGTATATTATTTTTTTTAATCGTTGTGCAGTGTCTTGCCCTATTGACTTTAAAAAAACATATCACAAACAATATTACATAAAAAAAAAAAAATAAAAAAAAAATAAAATAATAAAATAAAATATTAAAATTAAATATATAATTAGTAGTTTTTAATTGTATTATTGATGGTATACAGTTTATTATGATTAAAATTTGAATTCTGTTTAAAAATGGTTTCTAAAATAATGTTATATTTAAAAATATGATTTAGTTGTGGTGAGGACACCCCCATAAATCGATATAGAAAAAAATAAAATATTGTTTTTAATTAAAAAAAATACAAATAAATTTAATATTTAAAAAATGTGATTTCTGAGTGTTCGTGCGGGTCTTGCGCCGCACGAATGATATATTAAGGAGTCCACATATACGACCCCCTGTGTGGTAACAAACCCCAGTATCACAAATCACCTTCAATAAAAATGTTTAACCAACCAGAAAAATCTATCTAAAGCAAGATACTATATTGTTTTAAAATATAAAAAAAAAGTAGTATATTGAGGTTGTTTATCACTGATCGCCGTCTAGCGTGCGCTTATAGACTTTAGCAGTCCAGAAGGCATCGGTCACTGTACAGTATACATTCAGTTCCGACGGCTGACATACTGGTGATTTTCTTGCTTTATTACCAAGTTGGTTTATTGATTGCGGATCAGTCCTGCCTCTGTTTGAGACACGAGAGAGATCTTTAAAAGATAATACGACTGTCATCCAGTATTTACACTTACATGCAGTCTCATCAGATCTGAGAGCACAGCTTTATTACCAACAATCAGTGCTGTGTGATTTCATCCTGAACGACGTCCAGTTTCTGTTTCCTTCATCAGATGATGTTCTCTGAGAAGTTTAGGTTAAATATTCACCAAAACCATTCCTCTGTGGTTTCAAGGCTTTATGGGAGATGAATAAAGCACTTCAGCATCTGATGATACTTCAGAAACAAACACAGTCACATTTCACCATCAAATTAAAATAATATATTTTTTAAGTGAAGCATATGATGTACAGAATAAACACCTTAAAGTTTACCTTACAGTTCATACGGTCTATAATTCATTCAGTTTATTACTTTTATTAGTTTTTAATATTTATCTGTTATATTATTAAAAGTGATTCGATTCAAAAATAATATAATTTAAAATAAAAATGTCAAATGAAAGTAATATTTTTAAATACAATAAATAAAATATATATTGTATTATAAAAATAAGACATGTTAATAAAATAAAATGTATCTTGCTCTTGCTATTATTATTATTATTATTATTATGCAAATTATATATATATATATATATATATATATATATAATTATTGTTATTATTATTTTTCAAATTCTATATATATATATTTAAATTTACACACACTACATAACAAAAGTACAATATCATATCATATATAATATCAAACTTTATACACATACTTTGAATAAAATATTTATAAAATATTTAAAATATCAAATATTTTTAAAATACTTTCTATAAAGTATATACTTTATATTTACAAAAAACAAAATATTAATATATATTATTATTATTATTAATATTATTAAAATATATATAATTAATAACAAAAATAAATATAAAATAAAAGCACAACCTTATTATTATTTTTTTTTAAATGGAAAATATAATGTCTAATTTCTTTCATTTGATTTTGGGGTTAAATGTAAGAATATTCCTGTGGCTGTGGATGGAAAATATTTCGGCCAGTCACAGCCTTTACATTTGCATGTGCAGAATGCATTAAAGAGACACTTTTATTCACTGTACAGTAGTCAGCAAAATAGATGTCTAATATTACTTTTCTTCTCTCCCCTCAAGCCTTCAAGAAAGAAGACAGCAGCGCTTTGACGAGGTGAGAGACACCGCAGTCGTTTGTCTTTCATGATCCTGTGAATGTTGGAGGACGCAGTGAATATAACTCGGTGGTGTCCGTCCCTGCAGCAGTGCATGCTGGGATGTGTGTGTCTCTGGGGTTGAAGTGTCAGCTGTGATCATGGCAGAGATGCTTCATGGTTCTCCGCTGCGCCTTTTGTGCCGAAGCAGGAAGACCAGATATCATTTTTAATGCTCTTGATGTGAATTAATTCACGCTACACTCTTACAGCCGCTACTCAGGATTATTGAGAATTCTTCCAGTATTCCACAGTATTACTTGTAAAAAACATTTGAAATATCGTTATGCAAGTTTTCTGGGTTCTGAGAAGACAAACTTTAAAACCAGATTGCTCAAAAATATAATCAAAAGCAAAATCTTTATATATTTAGTCAGTCATCGAAGCTTTGATTTAGTGCACTACGATAAACATTTAAAATATATATTTAAAATTAAATATAATAATATTAAATTTATATAATAAATTTATATAATATACAATTTATGTTTAAAATATAATAAAATCAAGTTTTGTGGTATATATTAAATTTAAATAAAATTAAATATATATATATATATATATATATATATATATATATATATATATATATATATATATATATATATATATATATATAAAAATATATAAATATATATAAAAATATATAAAATAAATAAATAAATATATATATATATATATATATATATATATATATATATATATATATATATATATATATATATATATATATATATAAAAACAATTATTTTAAAAATTATTTAAAAATATGAATATTAATATTATAAAATTTAAAATGGTTTTAATATGTAAAATATATATTAATCTATTAAAATATATAATATATTTTAAATATATAAAATACAAATATGTTTTAAAATGAATATTCTGATTCCCCAAATTCACATTCTTACTGTATAATATCTGTTTAATTGTACATTTGTTGCATGCAAACACTCTCAATTTAGAGTCCACTCTCAAAGTTCTGTCAATTTTAGAATTCAATTCAGAGAATTAAATAAAAAAAATAATTATAACATTGAAATAGTGATAAAATTGTGTTATGTGCATTTTAAATGTTTATATGCAACTGATTTGTTAAATAAATGCGATTAATTAAACTGATTATAAAATAAACTTTACTCTCCGTGCAGGTGTTTCAGTAAAAAATTAAATAAATGGTGCATCACTAAGCACAATCTTTATTGATTCTCTTCGTCAGCATGCTATAAATTGTCACATTGTCCAAAACATTACTCAGAAAAACGTGTGATGTTAGAATAAACACAGTCGCTGCTGCAGGAAGCCGATGACTGATGGTTAAACTGCAGAAGGCTGTGAGCGTCAGTAAACGTGAGGTGATCTTTATATAACCCTGAGCTCTTTCTCTGTCGTCTGGTTAGTCCTGGACGCGCGTCTGTGTTTCTACCACTACACAATATCGAGGATGGAACTTGACTTGATTTTCTCCGTCAGGATGGTGAGAATATCAAATGATGTACGCGCTCGGCTCATCTGGCTGCTAAACTTTTGCAGAAATTCATTCTGTCATTATTTACTCACCCTCATGTCCTTGTGAAGATCTTTTCTGCATAAATTAACACTTCACATCTTGACAGTTCAGCTCCAAAAATATCCATACGTCTCATGCATTATATTCAGAGTCATATGATGCTTTGTGTGAAGAAAAGGTTATTTACTGAAAATCATTCATCTGATATCTCAAATCAGGTCTGTGACATCCAACCTGTGTCATATTTCTCACATGAAGCATCAAATGACGTCTGGAGACTTGGAATACAGTGCACTAGCTGTGTGGACTATTGTTATGATACTTTTTATGGTGACGTTCTGTCTTTTTTTGGAGTAAAGATTCTTCATTATTTCTGTTTTATGTGAGTAATAACAATTATCAGGAAAGAAAAATCAAATTGCAATTTTTTCTAATAAAATGCAATAAAAAAAAAAATCAAGGTTTGCTGTGCTTGTTTGCAGGGCCAAAATTTTGTGATATATTTTAATATGGCTTAGTAATAATAATAATCATAATAATAATAATAATAAATGGTATTATTAAAACAAAATAAAATGGATAATAATATAATAATATATATATAATAAATGTATATATAGAATATAATTAAAACAATTATTTATATGTATATATATTTAAAGTTTTATAAAATTTAATATTTTATATATTACATACTGAATTAATTCATATATATTAAATAATATAAAAATAAAAAACATTGTGTACATTTAAATATAAATATTATAAATCTTTTAATGTATAAAATATATATTTATGTATTATATAATGAATGGGTGAAAATGAAAAATATTTATAAAATAACAGTAAACAATAACAGTATACATTATATATATATAAAATATAATAAATATACATACATAGCCATCTATCAATCAACTGAATTACATTTTCATTTACTTATATATATCATGAATAATATTATTAATAAATATTAAAAAATATATATTTATAAAAAATGTAATAATAATATATTAATAAATGGTTCCAGTTATGATTACACCAACACTGAAGTGGATATAACAGTGCATTTTAAGCTCTTCATATCAACACATGATCAGAATTATGTTTTCATTTACTTATGCGTTTAGCAGACACTTTTATCCAAAGTGATTTAAAATCAAGAAAACATTTAAAAATATATTTTTTAAATTAAATATAATAATATTAAATTTATATAATAACTTGATATAATATACAGTTTATGTTTAAAATATAATAAAATCAAGATTTGTGGTATATATATATATGTATATATATATATATATATATATATATATATTATTTAAAAATATTAATATTAATATTATAAAATTTAAAATGGCTTTAATATGTCAAATATATATTAATCTATTAAAATATATAATATATTTTGTAAATATATAAAATACAAATATATTTTAAAATGAATATTCTGAGAATGAATAATAAATGATTCAACCCTTTATTTTCAGAGCTCAGTCATTATCTTAAGACCTCACAAATTAAATAAGGCGTCACAAAGGAAATTGTAATTTTTTAATCATGAACTGAAGCCTTTTCGTCTGCTCCTGTCTTTTCTCTGTGTGAAGAAGTTCATTATTTATTCTGGGCTGAGCTGGAGTCTGGCACGTTCTCTGCTTTCATTTGTTTGCTGTCAGCATTGTGGAATTAATTTAATAAATGTCGTCTTTCATCATGTTAAAGGCCCCCGGTTATTTCGCGGAACGGGCTCGTTGTTGCCACCATAAATTTATGCATTTATCACTTTTTGTGTTTGAGGAAAGCTTCAGCCTCATCTTGACGATCTCCTCGTCTTTGATGATGAATATTATCTGATAGAAGTCTTATAATCCACTGCTATTCACAAATGAATCCTTAACGAACAGGAAGTGGGTCCAGAGTCTGTGTGGTGACTTTTAAGGGCATTGAAAGTGTGTGCTACAAAGGCTTTTTTGACTTGTAAGAGCACTCAAAAACTAAACAGAGGCCTGCATTCAAGATTTATGTATTTGAATTGCATATAAAACATCCATCCATTTGTATTACACAGTTCTACATAAATAGACTGCGTTTTCATCAGTCAGAAATGAAACTGGTCACATTCCTGCACTCCAAAAAAAGAAAAAAAAGGAGAAAAAGGGCATAGTTTATTTATATTTAAGTATTTATTTATTTTTATTATTTTAAGTAATATTTTCAAAATTTATGTATTTGGCTCAGGATCAGCATAAATGTAAACCTTTTTTATTTTCCTAAGAACGTATTTTCTCAGGAATTGAGACAAATAAATATAAACACAGACAAAAAAAAAAAAAAAAAAAAAAAAAAAAAAATGGCATAATTTATTTTAGTATATTTAAGTAATTATTTATTTATTTATTTTTTAGTAATATTTTCAAAATGTATTTATTTTATTCAAATGGCTCAGGATCAGCATAAATGTAAAACTATTTTTTTTTCTCCTAAGAACGGATTTTAATTGAGACAAATGAAACTATAAAAACAGACAAAAAAAAAAAATCAGACTTTCTGTTAAAAAAAAAAAAAAAAAAAAAAAAAAATATATATATATATATATATATATATATATATATATATATATATATATATATAAACATATATATATATTTATTTATTTCATGTATGAATATGATATTTACACAGTAATAAAACTAAGTTTGCTTTTTCCAATAAAATTATATATTGTATAAATTATTTTTTTTATTATATATTACATATTACATGCAAAAAAAGAAAAAAAATATTTATTTAACTGCTAACTGTAACACCTTCAGTAAATTACTACTAATATCTCTTACCAGTTTCATTGCAATATGCATCACATCCATTTTTTATTTTATGTTTAAACCATATAATCCAAATGCATGGAAAATTATACTGTATATACAGTTGAAAACATATAACTATATATATCTAACATATAAATCTGAATATCTGTATGCATGGATAAATCATTGACAGAAAGATCATGAATTACAGTCCATCTCGTCTGCCAGGAGGCTCTTCCTGACTTTCTGACAGTAAATGAGAGTGTTAATGTAACACTGCCGTGTGTTCTTCTTCCGCGCATCAGCTCATCCACGAAGCGTGAAACGCTGAGTAGAACGCGTGATGAGGTTGTCATCGCCGCTCATCCGTCAGTTTGGCTTGCGTCATCCATGCATCCAGATGCTCGCCGATTACGCTTCGGCTCGATCTGGATCAGAGTTTTTCACAGGAAGCACCAGACAGATGACAGGCTTTTCCTTCAAAGGAACACAGAGAGGCTTTGGCCTGATAGGCTGCATCATAGATGGACTCTTAGAGGAACAAAAGCAAACGTTTGCACGGGAGAGTCATGTTGAACACATCCATATTGACGGTTTCGGCCATATACGCATGCCTAATATGCTGTTTCATGGTTTGTAAGGAGGTTCTTGTTGATGCTTGTGGCTTGATGAAGGGATGCATGATATATCAGTGCCATCTAAGTTATATTATTTATATGTTTTTATTCCTTTAAGACATCGGATATGTAATTGTGCATTCTTATTTCCTTTCCTTTTTACACTTTAAAAGATTTTTGATGTCATAATGCTCACTTAAATTAATCTTCGAAACTGAAATTATTGAATAACACCTGTACCAAATCCCAATATAAATATATATATATTTTTAATCCATGTTGGGATTCCTGAATTTAATTGTAGCATTTAAAATTAATGATTTTAATGATTTTATAGACAATTTTTATCGCTATTTAAATTTTATTATCTGACATTTGTTGAAAATAATGATCAGTTTCTTATAATTATATATTAATATAATTATCGTTTTTTTTGGCATTGACTGGAATTTTTGTATTGATGCATAAACATAAATTTTTCATGAATGTTACAATGTTTAAATTCAGCTTCAGCATTCAGAATGACTTTTCTTTTCTTTTATTTACACAGAATTTTAATTTTTAATTAGACAAATTTTAATATCTGACATTTATTGAGTATCAAAAAAATTATAATGGGAAAATATTTATTGTCTTATCAGTATTGACCAGCATTTAAATATTTGTATTATTTTAAATTTATGTAAAGCATTCTGAAAGTATTGATTGTTCATTGATTGTTTAATTTGACAAATTTAAATTTCTGATGTTTATTGATTATCATAATACTAAACAAATATAAATATTACTGGCTTACAAAACATAATTTTGTTTTATGTTATTTTAATGCTTCCATCTGTCAGGCTTTGTAGACCCCCGGTCCACCCCCCACCCCCGGGTCCTCTCTGACCGCCGCCCCCTCCGTCACAGCGAGACGCGCACCGACAAATCAATTTAAACTTTAAACTTCAAAATATGGTTATTGGAATAAATAATATTGTATGTGAATATAATGCCTTTGCTTTTCTTATTATTAAATCGAGAAAATCTGTATATTATTTTACCTTAACAAATATTAATCAAACCAAAGAAAATAAATCAAAAAAATCTTTACATTATTATACCATAACTACTTATTACTCCTGCTTATAATAATAATTAAAATTTAACTAACAACAGAAAGAGAAAAACTAAAACACCATTTTCGTTACTTAACAAGAAAATGGTAACAAAATATAAAAAAAAAAAAATAAAAAAAAAAAAAAATTTCAAAAACTAAAAAAAAAAATAAAAGTTTAGCAAAACAAAAAAAAAATAAACACTGATCTGTGAACAGTCAGATTAACAATAAAACTATGTGTCGTATAAATATAATTTGAATATTAATAATATTTTATCAACGATTAACAGTCAGAATATGTTCTGTTTCCAAGTGTCGTATAAATATAAATTGAATATTAACAATATATAATCAACCATATCTCACAATCACCCGTCGACTGCATCTGACCTCAGATGCCACTGCGTTATATTTAATCACCTTATCGACATCGCAGACTCGACCTCAGATGCCATTGCACAAAAACACCAGCAGTAACCACTTCCCCTCTTTTCAAAATAAACAACGTTCAATCTACTTCCTCGTGGAATCAAACGTATTAAGCCTGTAAGATATAAAGATATTCTCAGCCTTTTGATGTTATTTCATATGATAGCACAGTGTCCCTGAAGGACTGGGAGATGCTAAAAATTAAGAATATTTTTAAGATCTTTAAGATATAAAGATATTCTCAGCCTTTTGATGTTATTTCATGTGGAGATAAATATTTATGTACATGCACTTCAGTTAGAGAGACCATAAAATTAAAAAACTTAAATAAAATAATAAAACTAATTTAAAAAAATCAAGGAGTTTCAGAATATTTATTGCAAAGTAACATGGTAAGAAAAATCATGTTAATAAAAATCAAAGAGATTCAGAATATTTATTGCAAGATATAAAATAAAAATGGAGTTAAAATCAAGGAGATTTAGAATATTTATTGCAATAAGTAAAATACTTTGTTGCAAAATTTGTTGCAAGAAATAAAATACAGTGAGAAAAAAATGAAATTAAAAAAAAATTAATAACTAGAAATATAACATTTCTCAGCACATTGGTGATATTTCATACCGATACTAATATTTATACATTTACTGCCAGTAATGGTGATATTTCTACCGAGAAGTTAAAATATTGTAAAATAATAAAACACACAAAAAAAAAAAAAAAAAAACGGAAAATAAAAAAAAAAAAAAAAAGGAAATCCATAAAAAAAGTAAAAAAAAAAAAACACACACACAAAAAAAAAAAAAAACGGTAAGACTGGGTAATAAAATTGAGTTTAAGAAATCAAGGATATATAAAATATATACAACAAATAATAAAACAAAAAAATATAAAAATAAAAAAAAATATTCAAAAAAAACAAACAAATAAATATTCATCATTTTTGATGGTATTTAGTATGTATCTTAAAATGTTATATAATTGGTTGCAAGGTGAGTTAAAACACTCATATACATTTTTTTTCAAATGATTTTTTTTTAATTCTATATTCAGAATATTTGTTGCACAAAGTAAAATACAATAAAAAGGTGAGTTAAAATACTCAGATATAACATTTCTCAGCACATTGGTGATATTTCATACCGATACTAATATTTATAAATTTATTGCAAGAATTTAAAATATGGTAAAATAATGGAATAAAAAGCAAAATGTAAAATTAAAGTAATAAAGGAAATCCATAAAAAAAGTAAAAAAAAAAATAATAAAAAAAAAAAAGGTAAGTAAAATTGAGTTTAAGAAATCAAGGAGATTCAGAATATTTATCGCAATAAATAAAATACAATAAAAAAGTGAGTTAAAATGATCAGAGAAAAAATTTCTCAGCCTTTTGATGATATTTAATATGCATCTTAATATTTATATATTTATTGCAAGAAGTAAAATACACTAAAAAGTTAGTTAAAATAATCAAAGAAATTCAGAATATTTATGGCAGAAAGTAAAATACTGAGTTAAAATAATCTTTATAACTCAAGGATAATCAATTACTATGAACAATTAATAAAACGTGGTTAAACTGTTTAATTAATTTTAAATTAAATAAGTATATTAATTTTATTGTGCACCAACACGTATATAAAACGGCAATATTGGCCCATGTGTATTTTACTAAAACATTTTAATGCATGAAAACTGAAGCAAATGAATAAACGAATCAGAGTTTTGAATCAGTTCATTGGGGAAACCTTTTGAAGGGTCAACAGGTAATTGAATCAGTGTCTGTAACGGTTTGTTTTTATTGAAGTTTAAATGAGGAGCAAAGATGAGAAAGGATCAAGGTACTTCATATTTCCAGCAATGTTGTTATGAATATTGAGCGTCACCCTCTTAAGTCATTGTTTTATCACTTCATATTTCCAGCAAAGTTGTTATGAATATTGAGCGTCACCCTCTTGGTTTTTACAGTAATGTCATGCATTTGTCTTCCAGCGTCGGTCTGTGAGCGTTTTGTTCGTAATCCCAGCCGGCCCTCGTGAAGTTTCAGTGCCAGCGGGGTTAGACTTCCTCTTATTAAAAATGAGTCTGTATTATCCGTACTATATTAAAGTGCAGATGAGCTGATGACTTCTGATCAGCTTTCGCCAGCCGACCTCCCTCCGATAATCTTGCGACGCGCTTATAATCTCCCATGCGGCAGAGCTGAGATGTTTGACGTGTAGGGAAGTCGCCGTGTGGAGAGAGCTCGTTTGTGCTGATGTGTGTCGGTGTCTTTGGAGATTTTTGGAGGAAAATGATGTCTTTGGAGATTTTTGGAGGAAAATGAGTTCTTGAGGAGAGTTTGAAGTCATCAAAACTTCATGAACTCTCTGACTGACGAGCTAATTTTCTGTATTCAGATCGTTTTGAGTTTGAGTAAATATTAGGGTTGCATAAATTGGGGAAGAAATGTATTTATTTATCAAAAGTATTTTAGTGAATTTTTTTTCTTTATTATTAAAAAGCTCCTGGCTTGCTATGCTTGTTTATACGGCTACACTTTATTTATTTATTTAATAAAAAAATATTTTAATAAATTCATTTAAAATGTTTTATTTAAAATTAATATTTTATTTTAAATAATTTTATTAAAAGCTATTTAAAAAGCTGAATGTTTTCTATGCTTGTTTATAGGGCTACACAATATTTATTTATTTATATTATCAAATTATTTTAATTTATTACAATATTTTATTTAAAAACTATTTTAATAAAAAAATATATAATTTTGTTAAACAATCCCCATCTTTGCTATGCTTCTTTGTTTATGTATTTATTTATTTATATATTTTTATTAAAATATTAATTTAAAATATTTTATTAAAAACACATTTTTTGTTTTATATATCAATATATATATTTTAAAAATTTTATTTTATTTCAGTATGATTATAAAAATAGTTATAATAATGTTTAAGTGGGTCACAGGTCTGTTAAGATATTGTAGTAAAAAAAAAAAAAGGAAACCAGTCCTAAATAATAAAACACAATTATCTCTATATTACAGCATAGTTAGGACATCCAAAGAAATAGACTTGTTATTGTTATTGTTGGTTAAACATGGTTTGTACTGAACACAAGGTGCTGTCAATCATTCATCAAATATAAGAGGCATTTAGAATCCACTCAAACTATAAATGATGTAAATCAGTTTTGCTGTTCCATCTGTTATAATAGTAATTTTTCATATTGCCCATGCAGCTCATGGTAATATTAATGCAGCTTTGATTCTCTGTTTGATCTGTCTGTGTCTGTAACGGAGCCGGTTTAGCTCTTGACCTTCGCTGTGGGTGCGGAGCGCTGATTGCAGTCGCCGCTGTTGTTGTGATGAGATGTTAAGCGGCAGCTGGTGTCTATATTAACGTGCTGTAATTAGCTCAGACTGATGAATACGCCGGGATATTCCCCCTCCATCCCAGCCATCAGAATGACCGTTTCGCTTGTTAGCGTGCCACACGCCAGGACGGAAATATGCAGAGCGCTCTGGAAATGTCAGGCTGCGCTAAACACGCTGTTCACGCATGAATAATGCAGAACCAGAGCGACTCTTCAAAGACGTCTGAAGTGTTCGACATGCCCTCCGTGAGTCAGATCCTGCTCCTGATCGCGGCGAGAAGCGTTTACTGCGTCTCTGAGCGATGCATTGAACGACAGCAGAGATTCGTGACTCTCTCTCTCTCTCTCTCTCAGGATTCAGAGCCAGTGAACTGCTGTTATCTTCTGTCCTGATAAAGCACTTTATTATTTAGATTTATACAGTACAGACCAAAAGTTTGGAAACATTACTATTTTTAATGTTTTTGAAAGAAGTCTCTTCTGCTCATCAAGCCTGCATTTATTTGATCAAAAATACAGAAACAAATAGTAATATTGTGATATATTATTACAACTTAAAATAATAGTTTTCTATTTGAATATACTTTAAAAAATAATTTATTCCTGTGATGCAAAGCTGAATTTTCAGCATCATTACTCCAGCCTTCAGTGTCACATGTAACATCCAGTCTATCACATGATCATTTAGAAATCATTCTAATATTCTGATTTATTATGAGTGTTGGAGACAGTTCTGCTGTCTAATATATTTGATGAATAAAAGGTTAAAAAGAACTGCATTTATTCAAAATAAAAAAACATTTCTAATAATATATATTCTAATAATATATTTTCTTTACTATCACTTTTTATCAATTTAACACATCCTTGCTGAATAAAAGTATTGATTTTATTTAAAAAAAAGAAAGAAAAAAAAATTACTGACCCCAAATTACTGACCAGTAGTGTATATTGTTATTACAAAATATTTATATTTTAAAAACATAGCTTCTTTTTTTTTCTTTTTTTTTTATTCATCAAAGTATCCTAAAAAAGTATCACATGTTCTGAAAAAATATTAAGCAGCAGAACTGTTTCCAACTTTGATAATGAATCATCATATTAGAATGATTTCTAATGGATCATGTGATAATAATCCTAAAAATTCAGCTTTGCATCACAGAAATAAATGATAATTTAAAGTATAATACATTTAAAAACAATTATTTAAAATTGTAATAATATTTCATAATATTACATTTTTTTCTGTATTTTTGATCAAATAAATGCAGGCTTGATGAGCAGAAGAGACTTCTTTCAAAAACATTAAAAATAGTCATGTTTCCAAACTTTTGGTCTGTACTGTATAAGAGCGCTCAGTTTTACACCAGTTGATTAATCACAGTTCATTAAGACATTTGTTTTGTATTACAGGCTTTCTTAAATGTTGTCTTTAAATATGCAAAATTTAGTATGCATGGTGTCATTACATGTGCACTAGTTTTTCCGGAACATAAATCTGAATACTGGATGAATCCAGGTTCTTGTTGACACATTAAAGGCTTTTCCACAGGAAATGGAACTTTTTGGATCTTTCTTTTTATCGCTCCATAAATCATAAAATACTGTGGACAGAAAACAAACTCATTGCTTTTGCCTTGTTTGTAAAGGAATGTGCTGTAACATGAAGTCATCAGACGGAGTTCTTACTGACGTGGTCTGGATCGTCATTAAAAATAAAGTTCATTCACTCTTTCCTTCGTTGGGATCAAACGGAAGGCAATGCAAAGAGTGTTTTTTCACAGCTTGGCGCTGAGCAACATCTTGTTGTCTTCAGAGTATTTATATCGTTTGGTTTCTGTGTAGAACTGCGTTCGACTCTCTCGTAAACTCTACATGTGCGAATCGGTGGGCGGGGCTAAACAGGCAGTGATGTAGAGTGGGTGGGTGGAGCTAAACAGGCAGTGATGTAGAATTGGTGGGTGGAACAAAACAGGCAATGATGTAGAATTGGTGGGTGGAGCTAAACAGGCAGTGATGTAGAATTGGTGGGTGGAGCTAAACAGGCAGTGATGTAGGGAATTGTGGGTGGAGCTAAACAGGCAGTGATGTAGAATTGGTGGGTGGGACTAAAACAGGCAGTGATGTAGAGTGGGTGGGTGGAGCTAAACAGGCAGTGATGTAGAATCGGTGGGTGGAGCTAAACAGGCAGTGATGTAGAATGGGTGGGTGGAACAAAACAGGCAGTGATGTAGAATTGGTGGTGAGCTAAACAGGCAGTGATGTAGAATTGGTGGGCGGAGCTAAACAGGCAGTGATGTAGAATTGGTGGGTGGAACAAAACAGGCAGTGATGTAGAATTGGTGGGTGGAGCTAAACAGGCAGTGATGTGGGTGGAGCTAAACAGGCAGTGAGTAGACTTGGGGCGTGGAGCTAACCAGGCAGTGATGTGTAGATCGGTGGGTGGGAGATAACCGGCATGTGATGTAGAATCGGTGGGGGGAGCAAAAGGCAGTGATGTTGAATCGGGGGGTTGGAGCTAAAAAAGGCAGTGATGTCGAATCAGTGGGTGGAGCTAAACAGGCAGTGATGTAGAATCAGTGGGTGGAAACAAAACAGGCAGTGATGTAGACATGGTGGAGTGGAGTCTAAACAGGCAGTGATGTAGAATCGGTGGGTGGAGCTAAACACGCAGTGATGTAGAGTGGGTGGGTGGAGCTAAACAGGCAGTGATTACCCACACAACCACACCATAAAATAAAAAAATCAACAAGCTTGTCGTTTGGCAGACTGCCTTCAATATAAGCTGTTTTTAGACTGTTTTTAGGACTGATGAGCAAAGTTTTGAGTTCTAAAAACATATGTTTTTATAGTACAATAACCCATTTTTTATTTAAAATATAAAATAAAAAATAAACATTAAATCATTATTATTATTATTATTATTAATATAATTTAAAAAAACAAAATAAATGAATAATGCATAAATAATCTTAGTTAATTATTATTATGATTATTTTAATATTATTATTTTATTCTATTATTATGATTAGATTATATTCTATGTAATGGGTCACACTGTGTGCTGTCTTCAGGTGTTCTCATGAGAACCAGACTGACACAACACCTTGATGTGCACCACCTGATACATTTTATCATGTTTTAGGAGTTAAAAATGTTGTATAAATCAGTGGTGAATAAAATTATGAACAACACCACTCAATAAAAGCCTTTTTCAGAATATAGATGGGAATAATGTATGTAGACAAAAGACAAAAGCTAAATAGGCCAAAACCTCAAAATTGACCAGTGCATGAAAAACAGTGTTTCTGCCTGTGGTGTCTTGCCTTGAAGATGTTTTTATTCAGTTTGTTCTGTATGTGCTGTTATATCAGTGATGTGAGTAGCTGACGATGGAGTGTGTTTAGTGTGAAGCAGCACGAGGCTCTGCGGGTTAAAGCCTCCGAGAGATGACCTCACTCACAACTCCTCTGAGCTCATTTCCTGCTCACGCCCTGCACGTGTGTGTGAGTGTGTGTGTGTGAAACCATCACTGCATCAATATTCCATCATATCAGCATATTCACTGAAACGGAGAGTTGGACCGGATTCACAGAAATGAATCAAATGAATCAAATTTAGCAATTGGCTCAGTTCTTGCTACTGAAGTTAAAGGAGAGCGTCTGTGAATCTGAATCTGACTCGTCTGTGTTTGAGACGCGGCTCTCCTTCACATCGATCACAAACACACTGAATATTTCAAAGATCTTTGACCTTCAAATAACATCCCGAACTAAAAAAAAAAAAAATAACAAAACCCCCACTAACTAGACATCAGTAACTTACAGCATACAGCAGAGGAAAAGTTAGGAAACATTACCATTTTTTAATGTTTTTGAAATAGCACAACTCTTGTTTTTTTAAGTTTTCTGAAATTACGCACAACTCTTTCAACATGCTAATGACCAGAATATAGTAATCTAATCAGAATATAATAAGTTTAAGCAGCAAATCAGCGCATTAGAATGATTTCTGAAGATCATGTGACACTGAAGACTGGAGTAATGATGCTGAAAATACACAGAAATAAATTACAGCTTATCAGATATTCACATTGTAGAAATATATATTGAACTGTAAAAATATTTCACAATTTTTACTTTTTTTTTTTTTTTTTTTTTTTTTTTTTGTTTTTTTTTTTATTTTTTTTTTTTTTATTTTTTTTGTTTTTCAAATTAAATGCGCCTTGCAAGCAGAATAGACTTAATCAAAACATTATGATGTCTGCAAACTTTTGACAAGTATATAATTAAACTGATTTCAAGGCCTGTAAAGTTGTGTTGTATAATATAATCATGACTTATAAACTAAACCACATTATAAAATTAGTTTTTACACTGATTTTATACACATACTTTAGACTGATACATTCTTAAAATACATTTTGAAAAACAATATTTATTCCATATTATATTCATTCAAATTAATGGTTTTGAAAATGTATAAAGGCGCTGTTTATCAGTATGTATATTGGTGCTGCATATTAGATATAGTTAATTTAAATGTATTTTTCCTGTGAGATTGTATGGAAAAGCATGTCAGAGTTTCTAATGAAGGTCTCCTTTTGTTTTCCGTAGAAAAAAAAATAAGAGCATGTGGGTTTAATCATGTGAATCGTGACAGAATTGTAATTTTTGGCTGGCACGTGTTGTGAAATCCCACATACTGTATGTAAATTATATTCAGAGTGTTAAACCTGTCAGTTTTACCTGAGACTAGCTTCACCTTTTTAATTAAATGCTGTGTTTTCATGCTGCTGCTGTTGAGTGAGTCTCGCCGGGAAACTCACAGCCAATGCAGATCAGCTCAAATTCTAGAATATATTTGTTTAAATCTGTGCATAATTCTCCAAATCCAGTACATCAATATTAATTCTCCGTTTCATGCACAACTGTAGCTGTGGAAATTTCCTGTGAGGAGACGTCCTAATGAAGAGATGCCATCTGATTGGCTTTATTAACGAGCGCTTCACGGCCCAGAGTGATGAATGAATCCTATTACGGTGTCAATTGGGGTTATTTGCAGCTGAATTATGTGATGATACTAGACGAATTTTATTTTGGATTTTCAACTCTATACTTTCGTGCTGTTTCCTGCCACAATCATATTGGTATTGGCCGGTATGCTAAAGATGAACTTGAGGGCAGATGAGCGACTATCATGATGGGTTCAAGTATTGATGACAATGAGGGTCCAGTGTTTTCTGAAATAACATACGTTATCCCGCAAATTATGTGAAGTTTATGCTTAGTTAGAAAAAAAATATCTGCCAATGGAGCCAGAAATAAATAAACCGGGTTTCCCTTTGAATTAAGCTGATTTTTCGGACTTCACTGGCCGATATTTGTTCTTGTTTTAAGCATAAACTCACTTCATTTTGACTACATTCCACCGAAAACAAGACCTTACTTTAAAGTGTTATAGTTAAATAAAACTCAGAATTGGAATCCATAAAAAAATTTTTTGTGCTTGAAATGAAATATTAAACCATATAAAGTTATAAAATATTAATTAAAATATAAATATTATTCAGATATTTATATATGTTTATTTTATTATTTATATTTATCAAAAAAATAAAAATAAAAAATCAGCTGGTTGCCAAGGCAACATTTCTTATTTTAATTCATTTTTGACTTTATTAACTGAAATAAAATAAAACATTAAAATAAAGTTAAAACAAATTAAATAAAACAAAACTGAAAAATTAAATGAAAATGGTAAATATAAAAAAATCTAAATTCAAAATATTAGTAAAAATGATCACATCTCAGTGAGCTTTTGATGTCATTCTGCATCTCAAGTAAATGTATCTTAATTTAAGAATGTTTAGATACTTGATATCAAAATGACGTGAGGATTGTGTAAAAAATAAATAAATAAAATTGCCAATGCCAGTGTTGTTTGTCATTCAAAATGTTCTCATTTTTGCTAAACTTACACTGTGATAGTCTTATAAACAAACAAATATTAGTGCATTTTAATTATATTGAATTATTTGATTGCAATTGATGGTAATATTGATATGAAATTATAAGAGAGTTTTTAATATATAGTAAACTATAGATCTTTTGGACAGTGTATTTGTGATGTTTTGCTGTCTGTGCACTATATTTTGAATATATTATCTTGATGTATTATGTACGTGCTTGAATTTTTGTTGTTTTAATTTAGAAGAAAAGGAACAATCTTTATAACGGCAAAACAGTCATTGTCTTGTGTCAAATAGGATGCAAAATGTGTAAAATATCGAAGGCATGATTTACATCAACCTTTTTCAACATTATTAAGATTATTAAAGTATGTTTTACTAGAAAATACTTTCTACTTGAAAATGTCGCTTTTAATTTAGTGCTAAACACCATCATTTTTGTTGAGTGAAAATTGTTTAAAAGTAAATCCTACACAAATTTTTTGCTGTACATCATGCAAACATATAACAATAAACAGTTACATTATAATCAATTAAACAGTTACTATTTACCTGCATATATCTTTTTGATTTTGATATTCCAAAGTGACACCCCCTCCCCCCCCCCAATTAACTTATAAAAAATATATTTTTTCTAGAAAGCTGTAAACAAATCTTATTAGAGTGTGTTTTACAAAAAAGTACTATTTCGGTTATTTCTATTTAGGGTTTCATGTTTAATTCAATGCTACTTGCTGCTTCTTTGTAACTAATTGTGAAATTTGAGTAATTTAACATTTTAAAATTTTAAATTTAAGTTTCAATTTCAATTATTTAACATTGTTATGTGTTGCATTACTGAGAGCAGAATTAATTGTTATATTATATATTAATTATATTATATATTATTAAATATACTAAAAATATTAAATATAATACTAAATGATACTAATGCTAAATATTAACATAATACTTATAAAGTATAAGAAAAATGCTTATAAAATAACTAAAATGATTTGATTTAAATTATTGAAATCATTTTATATTTTAGGAGTATTGTGGTTAAAAGTACATTCTCTGTCATTGGATGATTTAAGTTGAAAACCACTAGAATAACTTTTAGTCGTCTTGTTCATGTTACTCTTCTTTGATTTTTTGATGTATTTTTTGTGTACAGTATGGTCTTCTTACCGGAACACAAGGATGGTTTGATGATGTACTAATGAGGTCCTTCTGAAGATGCGTTCAATCGAGGCTTTATTCGTACCAAGGACAGAGCAAACAGCTGTGCTCAGAATAGCATCCTTTCATACCCGTCCTATTTCTGCAGTATTGTGCAACTTTGAAATGTTGGTGTGCAGGAATAATGCCTACTGTGCTATCATCAGTTAGAATTGTCCCTATGAAAATAGAATTATTTATCTGGTTTTTTATGCCAGATCCATTACAAAGATCTCACTGAGAATTGGGCTATCTTCAGTTAGAATTGTCCCTATGAAAATAGAATTATTAATCAGCTTTTTTATATGAATGGAAAAGTTACGCAATTTGTGACATTTTTGCACGGTTTCGTTTTTTCGATATCATTATAATTGTGTTTCAGTGTAATTTCATAAGTTGCTGATTTATGTGTCGGAAATTAATATAACGTGATTAATGCATTACAGTGATAATGCTGATTTACCCCCGTATATAATGTGGAAATCTGTACGATAATAAAGAGATTTATGAATTTTTAGTATTAAAGTCATTCAGCTTTAGAAGTATTGTTAATTTAATTTATTCGTTAATTTCAATTTAAGTGAATTTTTTGGCAACATTATCAAATAAATTTTTGTTTTTTTAAATAATTTTTGTTTTGTTTTATAACATTACCAAATTAATTTATAGTTTTTTTTAATAATTATATAATATGTTCATATATAACAGCATTAACAAATTAATTCTAGTTTTACGATTATTTTGTTTATTTTAGAAATATGTTCATTTCAATTAGTATGTTAATTAAATTTATATTCAAATATACATAACTGTTCAATGAATGAATTTTAATATTAACTTAATTTTCTTGAAGTGTTATAATTTACTTTGAGTAAATCATTTAATTTAACAGCATTACTGAATGAATATTTAATATTAAAACAATTGTATTTAATAAGCATTATGTTATTTTTATTTAGTAGTTAACTTACATTTAAGTTAAAAGAGAGATAATTATCTGACAATATTGAACAACTTTTAACATTAAATAATTTAGTTTATTTTTGAACTATTTTGTTAATTTAATAGTTAATTTAATTCATAAATTTAAGTTAAAATAAAACAACATTACATTAACAACAGTGGAATTAATGTCAATTGCTGTCCCTTTTTTAAATGCATGCAAAAAGTTTTTAGAAGATATGCAATTTTGTGACGTTTTTATTGTGTTTCAGCGTTTCTATCGTGTTTCAGTTTCAGTTCTTAATAAGTTGCTGGCAACTGGATTTCAATGTACTCATCAAAATCAAGTTTGTTATCATATTATGGAAATTGTTGAATCTTCAGTGTTAATATAGTTTATTATAAGAAAGATGTAACACGGCTTCTTAAAGGGTGTCATGACATGAGGAAATCAAATTTGCCTTGAACTTTTGGCATATAAGAGGACTTTGTTGCATTAAAACATCCTGCAAGTTTCACAGCTTAAAACGTTTGAATTATTAATAAACCATTTATTTAATCAACCTCCAAAAATGTCTCGTTTTGGATACAATTTGACAAAGTGACGTCTGGGAAAAAAAAATCATCACAGAATGAATACACTGAAAAAAACTGATTCATTGAATTTATTACATTTTTGTAAGGTAAATTTATTTAGTTACATTCTATTTTAAAAAAATTTGCTAAAAGTTAGTCAACTAAATTTGTTTTATGTAAATGTTAGCTAATAATATGTATTTAGTCGATTGACAACACTTACTTAATAAAATGTAGTATGATTTTATATAAACTAAATAAAGGAAGAGAACCAGATTGAATAGAAAAAAGAACAGAACAGACAGCTAGTATAAGAGGGTCTTTTTTTGCTTTTTGTTTAAAGGGATTACTCCACCCTAAAATGAACATTTTTGTCATTAATCACTACCCCCATGTCGTTCCAAACCCGTAAAAGCTTCATTCGTCCTTCGGGAACACAATTAAGATATTTGGATGAAAACCGGGAGAGCTTGTGGACTGTCCCATAGACTGAAAACTAAAATAAAGTGTCAAGGTCCAGAAAAAGGTATTTAGAAGTCGTCTAAGAATACTCCATCTGCCATTAGACATGAATATCTGGGTTATTTGAAGCGCACTGATTGAACACTTTTTGTAAAGCGCAGAAATCAAAATAACGGACTTTATTCAATAACTTCCTTGACACTGTTTATTTATTTGGCAGTCTATGGGACAGTCTCAAAGCCTCCCGGTTTCATCCAAACTATCTTAAATTGTATCCGTTAAATTGTATAATAAATAAAACGAAAAACCAATTGATAAACCTACAAAAAGATTAGAGAAGCTACCTTAGTTAGTAAATAGATAAAGGGGCATAGTTTTGTAAAGAATAGAATTAGAATAGACTGCTAATAATTAATTTAGAATAGAAAATAATAGAATGATAACTAATTTAATTGTTTAATTAATTAATACAGTTATTAATAACCACTGCCTTTTAGGACCATGCTGACAGATTATGGTTTTAAACTGATCATCACGGATTATTTTGATATAAAATTATAATCACGATTATTAATAACAATTATTCCAATCTTGTGACGAAAGAAAAAAATCTGCTAAACCAGCCTAAATTTAGGCTGGTTTAATCTGGTCTCTCCAGTCTTTGTGGTCGCAACAGTTTGCTGTGTTTTAACTGCGTTGTTCCAGCTGGTCTCCCAGCCTGACCAGATAAGGATTAGTGGTCAAAACCCCTCTAAAACCAGCCGTCTGACCAGCTCTTGACCAGCCAAAGACCGGGCTGGATGACCCAACTAAATCAGTCAACCAGCTTAGGCTGGGTTTAGGTTTTTTATTTTTATTTTTTTAATTCAGCAGAGAAATGCAATAACATTTTATGTGTCCTTTGACCAACCTCCACTGACTATACACTGAGTTCATTTAACCAACTATGATAATACAAACTCATGGTTTCGGTTAGTGTTTTGCCATCTGTATTCACATTACATCTTTCTATAGTGACAATTTTGGTTCGCAAATGGGAAAAAAACACTTCAGATCGCACAGTAAATTTGCTCAAAGATCGTTAATACACACTGAAAAACTAACATGGCCATGCCATTTTCAACAACATAAAACTGGGTTAAAAAACTGATAGAAACTCTTAATATAAATCTACAACAATTCCAATTTTATGTACATTTTTCCTCATTGTATGTCACAGGTAGGAAAAGCGGCATTTATTCCTAAAACACAATAGGATCCATTACTGAAACATTCAGTGAAAGTTTTGATGCATGGCACATTTGGTAACACAAACAGTTCAAATGGCTTGTGAAAAACACACACATTGTCTATAAAACACTTTCATTTTAAGCAGAATATCGCTGTGGAGAAAAACTGGTATGTTTTTCATATCACTCTTCAGCGCTTGTCATCAGTGAGCCGCGCACAGGTTTGCCAAGATTGCACAAATTAAATAAAACACGGGCTAAGAAAGAAGCAGAAAGAAAGTGTATCCTTAAAGGAGAAAAGCTCTGTTTGGGGCTTAAAGCTCTTCACATCTGGACAACCACATAGCATGAACGCTAGTATGAAGATTTGTTAGAAATGCAAAGATAGCGTTAAATGACAAATTAAAAATACGGTTTCAGGATAAATAAACGAGCCGGCCATATCGTGACGATTATTTTTAATTAATCCAGAAAGGTGGATATCGTTATCGAGATTAAAATACGATTAATCGTGCAGCCCTACTGCCTTTGTCAACCAACTTCAATAGAAACACGAGTTGACCAGCCTCACTAGCAGTTTTGATGGCAAACCAGCACTGGCCGCACTAGTTCAAGTAACTAACCCACCCAAACCGTGTCGATGTCTGTGTATTAGCTGGATCATAAGATATGTCGGATCTCTGCACAGATCTGAGGGTCGAGAGCCTTATGCTGTTGTTTGTGAAATAGAGACTCTTTTCTCCAAGTGTCTCATTACTATGGCAAACCTCCAACGGTTAGCGGTTCGGTGTGGGGGGGTTTTCCTGCGCTCAGTCTCTCCTGACGCTGTGATAATGGCTATTAGAGTTTGTGTGGAAGCCCCTGTTTTATTGAATTATAGGTCAGGGATGACCTCGTATCGATCTGTGTACGTGTGGGGTTGAGCTTATCTAGATACACAAACCATTTCTGATAGTGTAGACCGGGTCTAAAACACTAAACTCTAATTCAGCATTCCACAATATTGTAAAAATTAAAATGGTTTTCCTGTATATTCAAAAATCTGATTTGTGTCAAAATATTGTGAAGGGGGTTGTGGCTTGAACTGAAAACTTTTCTTTTATTTTTATAAGCATTATGTTAATTTGAGTTATAAATCTCAGTGTATTTCTATAAAGCAGCTATTCAGATGATGACCTTTTTCGATCCACTTCAAATGTTGAACAGGAAAATAATTAATGTTTTCACATAAAAAAAAAAATAAAAAAAAAAAAAAATAAGAAACAATTTCGATTTCGCTATAAAGCAGCTATTCAGAAGACGTTAGCAGTGTTAATTTAGTATAATTGAGATTAGTGTTGGGGAAAAGTTGCTTTTAAATGGGATGGATTCAGATTGGCTGTCAATGTTTTTATTGTTCATCAGCTGGAAAAAAATTATTTTGAAAGTGATTCCAATGATATTGTTTCTCTGTGTCTTTATCGTTATAGCTGTGGTGTGGACTCAGCTATTCTTTAATATTGAGAATGATTTGTAGAACTATATCTTTATTGTTATCTTTATAGTTATAGTTCTTGATGTGAACGGCCTTTACTCTACAAAAAAAAAAAAAAAAAAAAAAAAAAAAAAACCTTACTTGGTTACTTTTTATGAAAAGTAATGCATTATGTTACTTTTGTTACCCTGGGCTGGGTTTGCTTATTTGTGTTTTAATAAAAAAAATAAAATAAAAAAAAATAATAATATATATATATAAGCTGAAAAGACCCTTTCAGGAGAACAGGAGAACTGTCAGTCAATAAATTGGAAAACAAAGTAACTTGCGCTACTTATTTGAAAAACTTCATGGTAAATTTAATTTACTAGTTACTTGCAAATAGTAATCCGTTTACCCCCAACATTGATTGAGATACTTTATTGATATCTTAAACCAGTTTTTATTTTTATATTTTCATTTGAACTTTAGTTATTTATAGTAATTTTTCTGTGCATTTTTTTTTTTTTTTAATTTTTAGTAGTTTTTTGTGTTTACAATATCCAATTTTAGTTATTTCAATGTTGATTTAGTTCAGTAACAAGTCGCTGTCATTATCAGATTATTTCAGGTGTTGGGACTGAAGCAGCTAATATTAATTTCCACTGACTCTCTAATTACTGACAGATTTCAGTTGTTGTCTTGACTCTTCAGGCCTTTTTGCAGTACGTCTTCCCCTGTGTCATTCCATTTTATTACACAGAACTTAATTTCTGAACCTGATGTATGGAGTACTTGGGTTGTTACCGACATCTGGTGAAAATTTCAAGTCAACAGCACCTTCAGAAATATATTTACTGAGAAAAATGGTCACATTTTCAATACTTATTTTACCCGCTGTATACGTTCTGAATGCTCCGTGCAGTGAAATGCGACCAGAGGTGTTCTTAACAGGAGAGTGACGTGTTGCTCTCATGCTTCCACAGAGATGAATGTTCTGATACTGTTGATAATGTTACTCACGATTAATGGCAGCTTGACAGACCTGCGTTTCATATTTCACTGAAGCTGCGCAGAGCTGGAGTGAATCAATAGCTGAGGGAGAAACAGAGAGAGAGAGGGTTGCACGGCTCTGGATCGGACCATCTCACTCGCAGGGGTCGCAGCTCAAAGCCCGTCTCGTTTCTCAAGAGCGGGCGACTGGACAAGGACATGAGCGTTGCATCGCATTTCTAATGCGACCCTCAAGCCGCACTGAACGCACCATACACTCAACCTGTGCCACACAGCCATGCTCCAGACCTCACTTTGAAAGCTCCCCCCTGCATCCTCAGTCTCTTCTGCTTTAGTACGCTCTCCGGGCTTCCAGCCGTCCGAGTCGGAGAGAGACGTTTTGAATGCGTCGATTGGCCTGCATGTGTTTCGTCTGCATGCGAGAGGCACTCAGGTGAGCTGTTTCCTGCAAACAGTGACTGCAATAAGGTAAGAACGCAGCACCTTTCTCCCTTTCGGTGCATGCTGATCGGCACAAACACTCCCCAGATGCTGCCATCATCATCACGTTTAATGTGATAAATGCACTCATGCAATAATTCACACATCGTGCATGGGTCGGCGCACCTGAGAATCGCTCCAGAATCTGGCTCAGACGAGATGCATGCTTCATGCATCTGTCCTGTTTATTAGTTACGATGCTCTCGTCGCGATGACAACTTCCCCCGACAACTTGCCCCGGGGAGGGAGTGTGTAGGGAGGGAGGGAGATGATGGAGGAGGAAGCAGGCCACTCTCCCGTCTTCCCAGAGGCCTGCGGTGATGTGTGTCCCTCACACACTGAGATTACGCGGATGACGGCTGAAGGAACCACGCTCGCCAACAAATAGCTGCTCCGTTTACTGATACTAGTGCTTGAGAACCTGATCATTACTTACTATCTAAATAATCAATGCTGCCTGGAGCAGCATGTGAATTAGTTTGAGCTCAGATGTGATTCTCTTTGAGATTGCTGTGTGCTTTATGAAGCAGCGAGCACATAACAAAGCTTCGGTGG
Organism: Cyprinus carpio; assembly: GCF_018340385.1. Lineage (NCBI taxonomy): Eukaryota > Metazoa > Chordata > Actinopteri > Cypriniformes > Cyprinidae > Cyprinus > Cyprinus carpio. The sequence goes on along the minus strand of NC_056612.1, from coordinate 29,312,819 downwards.
TCAGAGATGAAGCTGAGGTCACACTTTAACTCGACCCGCTCGCGCTCAAGACGTTCATTAGCGATTAGA